>NC_057805.1:73162614-73290484 GCF_018294505.1 Triticum aestivum
CGGCGTCGTGTCCGACCAGGACACGGGCGGCGGCGGCTGGCGTGCTCGGGAGGGAGACGGGGCGCTGGGCCGCGCGGGGAGCTGGGCCGTCGGCTGGGCTTCGGCCCAGTCGGCGCGCTCGCGACTTTTTTTTAAAATAATTTCGCCGAACCTAAGAAAAATCATAGAAAAATAAATAAAAATCCAAAAATGGCAAAACAATTTTTCACCGTCTAATTAAAATAATTAGAACGAGATGAACATTTTCTTGGCCCAAAAATACAGTTTTGAAACGTGCAATTTTTCTAATGCAATTAAAATTGCAAATAAAATCCGAATAAAATCAAATATTTGATTTTAATATTTTTCCTCCAATATTTCAATTATTTTGGAGAAGTCATATTTTCTCCTCTCATTTATTTTAATATGAAATATTTTTCGGAGAGAAAAATAATTAAAACCAAAATCCTCGTTTCATTATTTGATAAAGTCAAATATGAAACCGCGAAAAATCCCCAACTCTCTCCGAGGGTCCTTGAGTTGCTTAGGATTTTCGAGGATTTGCTAGAATGCAATAAAATATGCTATGCAATGATGATCTAATGTATAACATTCCAAATTGAAAATTTGGGATGTTACAAACCTAGCCCCTTAAGATGAATCTCGCCCTCGAGATTCGGGTTGGCTAGAAAATAGGTGAGAGTGGTTCTTCCGTAGATCTTCCTCTCGTTCCCAGGTGGCTTCGTCCTTGGTATGGTGACTCCACTGAACTTTGCAAAACTTGATAACCTTGCTGCGGGTGACTCGGCTGGCATACTCAAGAATCTTAACTGGTTTCTCCTCATAGGTCAAGTCACTATCCAGCTGAATCGCTTCGAATGGCACCGTATCTCTCAGTGGTATCTCAGCCATTCCTGCGTGGCACTTCTTCAACTGGGAAACGTGAAATACATCACGAACTCCTGACAATACTTCAGGCAATTCCAGTTTGTAAGCAACTTCTCCCATACGCTCCAAAATTTTGTATGGTCCTACAAAACGTGGCGCTAACTTTCCTTTAACTCCAAAGCGCTTCACTCCTCGAAGTGGTGATACACGAAGATAAACTCTGTCTCCGACTTCGTGAACTGTCTCCTTGCGTTTAGAATCCGCATAACTCTTCTGCCTGGACTGGGCTACCTTGAGCCTATCACGAATCAACTTCACTTTCCGTTCAGACTCTTTAATCAAATCTGGTCCAAACAACCGGCGGTCTCCAACTTCGTTCCACAACAAGGATGTTCTGCACCTCCTTCCGTACAAAGCTTCGAAAGGGGCCATCTTCAAACTGGTTTGATAACTGTTGTTGTAAGAAAACTCTGCATACGGCAAATTGTCGTCCCAACTAGATCCATAATCTAGCGCACAAGCTCTCAGCATATCTTCCAAAATTTGATTGACTCTCTCGGTCTGTCCGTCTGTCTGTGGGTGAAAGGCTGTACTGAACTCTAGCCTGGTACCCAAGGTTTCATCTAACTGATTCCAAAACTTCGAAGTAAGCTGGGTTCCTCTATCTGATACAATGGTCCTCGGAACTCCATGCACACATACGATCCTGGTCATGTATATCTTTGCCAACTTAGCACTGGTGTAAGTGGTCTTCACTGGGATGAAATGAGCTACTTTCGTCAAACGATCGACTACAACCCATATTGAGTCATAGCCTGAACGAGTCCTGGGCAATCCCGTGATAAAATCCATGCCTAGTTTATCCCATTTCCATTCGGGTATCGGCAATGGCTGTAGCAATCCTGCTGGCTTCTGATGCTCTGCCTTCACTCTCTGACATACATCACAAACTACTACATACTCCGCAATATCTTTCTTCATTCCGGTCCACTAGAAAGTATCCTTCAAATCCAAATACATCTTGGTATTTCCTGGGTGAATCGAATACGGTGAATCATGGGCCTCTTGCAAGATCAACTTCTTGATTTCCGGATCATTGGGCACATAAACATGGTCCTCAAACCATAAGCTATCGTGCTCATCCTCACGAAATCCCTTGGCTTTTCCTTTACTCATCCTTTTCTTTATCTCGTCAATTTCCTTGTCTGTCTTCTGAGCTTCCCTGATCTTTTCCATCAAGGTAGACTGAATCTCCAACGTTGCTACATAACCTCTCGGTACTATCTCCAAACATAGCTCGCGAAGGTTCTCGGCTAATTCTTTCGGTAACTCTCCGGTCATGAGGGTGTTAACATGGCTCTTGCGGCTCAACGCATCAGCTACTACGTTAGCCTTCCCTGGGTGATAATGCAATCTCATATCATAATCCTTAATGAGCTCCAACCATCTCCTTTGCCTGAGATTCAACTCCTTCTGCGTGAAGATGTATTTCAAACTCTTGTGATCCGTGTATACCTCACAGTGATTTCCAATGAGAAAATGTCACCATGCCTTCAACGCATGTACTACGGCTGCTAACTCCAAATCATGCGTGGCATAATTCTTCTCATGGAGTTTGAGTTGTCGTGTAGCATATGAAACAACTCTTCCCTCCTGCATTAGCACTGCTCCAAGTCCTCGACGTGAAGCGTCGCAATATACTTCATAATCCTTGCGTTGATCTGGCAGAATCAGCACTGGTGATGTAACCAAACGCTTCTTCAACTCTTGAAAACTAGCTTCACATTCCTCAGTCCAATTGAATTTGGTGTCCTTCTTTAACAGCTCTGTCATGGGCTTAGCAACCCTCGAAAAATTCTCAATGAACCTCCGGTAGTATCCTGCAAGTCCAAGAAAACTCCGGATCTCTCCAACTGATGTGGGTGATTCCCAGCTTGTTACTGTGTCAACTTTGGTGGGGTCTACTGCTATTCCTTCTCCGGATATAACGTGTCCGAGGAATCCAACTTCCTTCAACCAAAACTCACATTTGCTGAACTTGGCGTATAACTGATGTTCTCTGAGCTTCTCAAGTACCAAACGCAAATGTTCCTTATGCTCCTCTTCATTCTTGGAGTAGACTAAAATGTCATCAATGAACACTACGACGAACTTATCCAAAAACTCCATAAACACTTTGTTCATCAGGTTCATGAAATAGGCAGGTGCGTTAGTCAGACCAAATGACATAACGGTATACTCATATAGCCCATACCTGGTGGTAAAAGCCGTCTTAGGTATATCCTGCTCTCGAATCTTCAACTAATGGTATCCTGATCGTAGATCGATCTTGGAAAATACCTTAGCTCCTTGTAATCGGTCAAACAGACCATTGATCATCGGCAGTGGGTACTTATTTTTTATGGTCACTTCATTCAATCCACGATAATCAACAAGCATACTCAACGATCCATCTTTCTTCTCCACTAGAAGTACGGGTGATCCCCAAGGTGAAGAACTTGGGCGAATATAGCCTTTGTCCAGTAACTCCTTAATCTGCTTCTTAATTTCTTCCAAATCCTTAGCGGGCATCCTGTACGGTCTCTTAGATATCGGCCCTGTGCCTGGCAAAAGTTCAATCAAAAACTCTATGTCTCTATCTGGTGGCATGCCTGGCAACTCTTTTGGAAATACATCCGGGTAATCCTTCACCACTGGTACTTCCTCCTGTACAACTCCTGATAAGGAATTTACTTGAGTCCTCTTCGGCACATGCCGGGATACATACTTAATCCTTCTCCCTTCTGGGGTGGTAAGCAAAATCGTCTTACTGGCGCAATCGATGTTTCCCCCATACATCGATAGCCAATCCATTCCCAATATTACATCCAAACCTTGCGACTCCAAAACTATTAGGTCCGAGGGGAAAACATGCCTACCTATGGCCAATGGCATCTGAAAACATCCTTGGCTTGCCATATACTCTGCTCCTGGCGAGGTTACTAACATAGGTGTTCTGAGAACTTTGGTGGGCAACTTAAACTTATCCACAAATCCATTCATACATATCAAGGGGATTCAACCTCAAGAAACGGGCTAAGCGATCAACAGGTGGTGGTGGTGGGTTGTTGTTGTTGTTGCCTTGGTTCTATATTAACACTTGCATCAGGGCATTCTGCTGCTGAATCAACTGAGTAATCTCCGGTGGGAAAACAAATCCGGTGTCGCGTCTCGGAGGCATCTGATAGGTTTAGAAAAGATGAGAATTTAGAATAGAATGAGGTCTAGAGAGAAAACACTACCCATATGCTCATGAGACAAACACAATCAATATCACTCAATCAAACAAGGCATACAATCGATCTAACTATCGTTACAAAGTGCTCAGACTATACTATATACATGGGGGAATACTACTACTGTTATGGTGGTCTACTAGAAATTTTGATCGGTCGAAGACTCCATGATATCTGCTCCAGCTTCATCAACAAAGTCATCTTCACTGGGGTCTGAGTCGGTGTCGTCGATGATGATGTAGTTATCCGGGCAAGTGGAATCATCATCTTCTCCTACTGGTGCTGAGTCTCCCATGAATACTCCGATCTTCTTTATCAGGTCGTCATTCTTCTCCAACAATGTGGCGATCTCCTCCACATATCCATCGCGCGTAGACTTGAGTTCTTCCTCCAACTCCGTGATTTTGGTCAATGCCTTCTTCAGATCTATCATGTCTGCGCACATCTGGTTCTCCTGGCGATGAATGTGTTGGTTTTGCTCCTGGATGAAAGCTGCAATTGATCTATCCTTCTTGGTGCTGATCATCTCCCATTGCTCATCTCGGCGTCCACAAATATGATAAATAGTATCCTTAAGCTCCCTATGGTAGACTTCTCCAATGCATCCCATAGAGATGTGGGCTGCCATGCTCTTCCCTAAACTCCAGGTTGGTGCATCAAAGGAAAACTCTATAGGCTCAGTGACTGGCGTAAACGTCCTTCCTGGAACATGAACTTGAATCTTCCAGCGCTCCTCTTCTGGTAGTGTGGCTTTGTAAGTCCTGGTGAAGCTTGGTATTCCGATGTTCAGGTACTTAGTGACTTCCTTCAAGTGTCGTCCAAAAGGTGTATCTTCATCCGGTTGCATGAACTTGTTCCTTGCATCCGCCATTCCTAAAAGAGTAGAAAGTGGAGAGGAGTCAGAAATGAGAAGAGAGTAGTGTTCTAGGGTTTAAGCTTAGTGGTCGTGTCCTACAGTCAGCGTGTGCTCTGATACCACCTTTGTAGCGACCAGACCTCAAATAGTCTGATCTACCGTGCACCAGTGTCATCCCTGGATCAGTAATGCTGACACGCACAGTACAAATGGAGGATTTATAACAGAGTAGAAATCACACACTTATTACATCGAGTATCTCAAGAGAGAAATAAGTATGACAAATATGGCTTAAGGCCATCTAAATACGATAACAGCGGAAGACTTGGAAGATAAGTGAGTCCATCAACTCCAACGGCATCACTGAGTATAAGACCACGACCTAAGGCACCTTACTCGTCGTCTGAAAAGTCTGCAACATGAAACGTTGCAGCCCGAAAACGGGTCAGCACATGGAATATGCTGGCAATGTAACACATAGAGAGTAATGAACAAAATAATGCTATACTACATGCATATATGGCTGGTAGAAGGCTCTATGGTTACAGTTTTGCGAAAAGCCAAATTTTCCCTACTGCAAAGGAATAAATTTTATTTAACTATCATGGTGGTTGTTAAACATTGAGATGGTTGACAGCATCTCAATCCCAATTAAGTATCATCATTAACCCAACAAAATTAATTAAAGTAACATGATGAGATTCACAGGATAATCCAAGTACTAGATACTCAAGATGTCCATAACCGGGGACACGGCTAACCATGATTAGTTTATACACTCTGCAGAGGTTTGTGCACTTTCCCCCACAAGACTCGATCGCCTCCGCTTGATTCTCGCACTACATGATGTTTGAGAAACGGATGACCGAGACACAGTCTTTCAGAAGTGTTTGCACCTTACGAATGGGTAGACCGTTACACCTACTTTCCCCTACATCTGCTAGTCTACCACTGTAAGAGTTCACACAACTTAGTCAACTATGCTAGAGCCCATAATAGCTTGCGGCTGCACACGGAAGTTTCTAGCATGAATAATCTCATGATCCCTTTGAACCTGGGTGGCGGTCCAAAAAAAACAGGCAATCCTGGAATACCCAGGTACCTCAATCCACCCAGATGTGAGTTTTAGTTGCCACATTAAGGTTAACCATTAATTAACAATCTCACATCTGTCATGGTAACACTCAAACCCAATCCACATCTACTAGCATAGCATAGCAATATAAGCAAACATAGAAGTAACTCCCAAGGGTTTGATAATAAACAGGTAATAGGTACTACCTCAACTACTTCCCAATACCCACAATTTAATTAGATCCTAATGATGCAATGTTTGAGAATTGGTCTAATGCAATAAAACTGGGTAGTAAAAGAAGTATGATCAAAGTGTTACTTGCCTTGCGGATGATCCGTGAAACCTAGAGATTCGAAGTAGCAAGCGGCGCACTCCGGGTACTCTATCGCAAACAAACAAGCATACAATAAGCACTCATCAAATACATAGGTAAAACTCAAATAAAAGATCTAACCAGAAAGTTCAACTTAAGAACTCCAGTTTGCAAAAAGAAACAAATCGAACGAAGGAACAAAAGTCAAACGGCGAAAGAAACAAGCTTCGTTTACTAATCTGAATCTAGGTCAAATTTTACAGTAGCAAAAACTCGTTTGAATAGGTTAAATGGAAAGAGAATTTCGAGACGAAACTCTAGGCGCTTGAATCGCCTGATTCCGATAAACGAGCTAAAAGATATACCAGAACGAAAATCTGATCAGAAATCGTGATCTGGAATAATCGCGGAAAATCCGACGAAAAAGAAAACTGACGAACAGTTAAACGAACGGACGTTCGTTAGCTGCGACAAACCGACGAACACGTTCGTTAAAACGAACGGATCGGTGAACGTTCACTAACTAACTAAACCAAAAATAAAAATAAACCGATCTATTAAAATAAACCTAGGGTTCGAAAAAAAATAAACCGAGGCGGTTTTAAAAAAAACCGGACGGCAGACGGCGGTGGCGGCTAACCTCCGGCGAGGCTCGGGACGGGCTCCAGCAGGGTCTGGACGGGGGCGGCGAGGGGCGGCGGGGTGCGGGCTTCGTCGGCTTCGGCGAGGGGCGACGGGCGGCGGCGTTCGGGAGCTCCGGAGGCTCCTCCTTCGGCGGCGGGGTCGGCTTCTTCTGGTGGCTCCTGGCGGCGGCTTCGGGCATCGGGGTGGGGTGAGGAGAGGGAGGCGGCGGGGCTGGGGTATTTAAGTGGGGGGGGGTGCTGCTGCCTTGGGGAGGGGGCGACGGCGGCGGCGTCGTGTCCGACCAGGACACGGGCGGCGGCGGCTGGCGTGCTCGGGAGGGAGACGGGGCGCTGGGCCGCGCGGGGAGCTGGGCCGTCGGCTGGGCTTTGGCCCAGTCGGTGCGCTTGCGGCTTTTTTTTTTAAAAATAATTTCGCCGAACCTAAGAAAAATCATAGAAAAATAAATAAAAATCCAAAAATGCCAAAACAAATTTTCACCGTCTAATTGAAATAATTAGAACGAGATGAACATTTTCTTGGCCCAAAAATATAGTTTTGAAACGTGCAATTTTTCTAATGCAATTAAAATTGCAAATAAAATCCGAATAAAATCAAATATTTTATTTTAATATTTTTCCTCCAATATTTCAATTATTTTGGAGAAGTCATATTTTCTCCTCATTTATTTTAATATGAAATATTTTTCGGAGAGAAAAACAATTAAAACCAAAATCCTCGTTTCATTATTTGATAAAGTCAAATATGAAACCGCGAAAAATCCCCAACTCTCTCCGAGGGTCCTTGAGTTGCTTAGGATTTTCGAGGATTTGCCAAAATGCAATAAAATATGCTATGCAATGATGATCTAATGTATAACATTCCAAATTGAAAATTTGGGATGTTACAATGGACATGATGCGGGGAGCCATCCAATGCTAATCACAAATTATTCGGTTAGTGGGGACAATGCATGTGGTGAAATATTTGTAATTTAGTGTCCGATTGCGAGGAGAGAGAGGAGAGGGAATCATGCATGTGCGATTGGGAGGGGAGAGAGAAGAGGGGGACCATGCATGTGATTGGTAAAGTGCATGTCCGGACTCCAGCAAAGCCCCCATGTTTGTCTCTTGGATACCAGAATCTATACGTCCGGGCTACTAAGCGGACATATACATGTCCCCATTGGATGAGAAAAGTGGTCCGGACACTATGGTCCGGACATATAGTTTAGGTTTGAGAGCCCGCCTTGGATATGCCTGTTGGTGTCATGGATTAGGGGGTACTTGCCACGTCGGGCCGCCAATGATGGGGCGAGGACCCATTGAAGATTGTTGACATGGCCGTATTAGCCCTAGCCCTCGGCGCGATCAAGACGAAGATCTCATGAAGACTTGGCGTTCACTTCAAGCATGCTTAAACCGGCATGCACAACTCTAAGATTGTAACCACCCATTTGTAAACCCTAGATACCCCCGGTGCCTATATAAGTCGTGGGGTTTAGTTTGTAGAGGTTTAGATGCAGGCACGTTCGCAAGGTTTAGAGCTTAGACAAACTCATACGATCTCGAGGTAGATCAATCTATACTTTGTACCCCATCACAATCAATATATAAGAAGCATGATGTAAGGTTTTACCTCATCAAGAGGACCCAAATCTGGGTAAAACATTATGTCCCTACCCCCTACTCTCCCTGTTACCATCTAGCTCTGACCATCACACTTGGGACCCCCTACCCGAGATCTGCCAGTTCTAGCACCAACATTGGTGTCCCATGCAGGTCCCGCTAGGTGATCGTCCGAGCTTGATGGCGGATCTACGGATTGACGATGACACCGGCTACGGGGACATCTTCGTCCCCGGCCACCTCTGTGTCTTCGGCAGCATCATGTTGTGTGCCGACATGATTGGCCTTCTAGGCCAGATAGAGGATTCTCCTCTAGACCAAGCCAGCTGGCTCGACAATCTTGAAAATGTCGCGGATCATCGCGACAAGCTCACCTCTCCAGGCCAGATCTCAGATTGGCCCAAGAATACCATTGCCTACGCCCCAAATTCAATCTCAAAGTAGGCCCTCGGTATAGCTACTATCACAGATCTAGCTTCAAGATCGGATCTGAGCACTTCCTCACTGGCCCAGGTGTTGAGCCTGCCTGATTGGAACCCCGAGGTAACATCCTGTGGCGCCCAGGCGCAGGTCTGGCTCAGTGTCACCCGCCGTCGGAAGATGGGTGAAGTCAATCTTCTTGCTTTCAACAAGATGCTAGACCAAACTAAAAACCTTAGGATCTCGGATGGGCCGACCACTGCCCGTGTTCATATCGGATTTAGGTCCAAAAATGTGGAACTTTTTGACGCACGCACCACCCACTTAGCCGCCACGATCGAGGATTTAACTGACGTGTTGGAACTAAGCCTCCGAGGAGGCCGTCAATATGGAAGAGGATGACGTATACATCATCACCTCTAACATCCGCTTATACTGGGAACTAGGTGGCCACCTCTACCTTTGACGTCTACATGGTAGACACTCCCAAGGATGACAAAAAGGAGGAGAAAGGTGAGGAGCCACCCAAATGCTGACGCCGAAGACGCTGTAATAAAGGTGCAGGCAATGGCAACGCCAGCCATGAGGCCATTGATACCCGTGATGCCACCAATTGCGACGATACTCTAGATGGCGCCGATGACCAGAACGCAGGCTACAATGCTGGCAATGGTCCCACGGATGGCACCACACCCAACGGGGATGATGAAGACCCTGAGGACAACGATTATTACCCAGAGTCTGAGGAAGATTTAAGCCTCAGACCAGATGAGTTCGATAACCAGAGGAACCGTTAGACGATCCTTGGTTACAGGCCTTTCGCCGGTGGCTGCTCAACACCGCCAGAAGCATGAAGCTAAAGTCCCAAAAGCTTCGAGCCGAGTAGGAAAGGTTGACGGATAAGTGGACCGAAGTCAAGCAAGAGCTCAAAGGACAGTTCGGAGGAAATAAGCAGTTTTATCCGTGGAAAAGCCTACTTTCCAAGTTTGACGAGGAGATCGTTAGAACCCCTCTATCAGAACACGGCTGGGCCCAAGTATGCCCCCTCGAGTCCGAGATAAACCAGCTGGAGGATATTCCAACCCCCCGAGGGACCTCGCCATCATGGCAAAGGTCACCTTCTGCCTCATAACTCATATGACCTATGAAAGAAATCGGCGATGGCCGCCCCATCGTGATCCATGTATGGATCAAGGGAATGCCCATGTGCAGAGTAGGTCGGACAATAGGCTTGGTGTTGTAGGGTGAAACCCTAGGGGAGGATGTTTTCACACTTAGGGGGAAAAGAGCAAGAACACAAGGGGGGAAACACTCAAACAAACCACAATCACACATCCACTAGAGTAGCATACAAGAGATCCACAAGCATACAAGATCAATCCAAGGAAAATAACACTTGGGTAAAGTTCTTCCCACTCCTAAGGGAGGTGAGGTCCTATTGATCCTATGATGGGGATCCTTCTCCAAGAGGAGGCCTTGATATCCACAAGAGGATCTTCTCCCTTAGGAGGTTATGATCTCCAAGAGGAGGAAGATGAGCAAAGCTCTCTCAATATCTCACTGATACGTCTCCTACGTATCTAATTTTCCTAACGCTTTTCCTCTTGTTTTGGACTCTAATTTGCATGATTTGAATGAAACTAACCCCGGACTGACGCTGTTTTCAGCAGAACTACCATGGTGTTGTTTTTGTGCAGAAATAAAAGTTCTTGGAATGGAACGAAACTTTGCGAGTAATTTTTATACAATAAACAAGAATTTATGGAGCCAAGACTCACCAGAGGGGGCACCTGGGTGGGGACAACCCACCTGGGCGCGCCAGCCAGGGCGCGCCCTAGTGGGTTGTCCCCACCTGGTGGCCCCCGCAGACCCTGAAACCGATGCTATAAAATCCTATTTTTCCAGAAAAAATCAGGGAGAAAGAATTATCACGATCCACGAGACGGAGCCATTGTCACCTCTTGTTCTTCATCGGGAGGCCAGATCTGGAGTCCGTTTGGGGCTCCGGAGAGGGGGATCTTCGTTCTTCGTCATCACCAACCCTTCTCCATCGCCAATTCCATGATGCTCCCCACCGGGAGTGAGTAATTCCTTCGTAGGCTCGCTGGTCGGTGAGGAGTTGGATGAGATTCATCATGTAATCGAGTTAGTTTTGTTAGGGCTTGATCCCTAGTATCCACTATGTTCTAAGATTGATGTTGCTATGACTTTGCCATGCTTAATGCTTGTCACTTTGGGCCCGGGTGCCATGAATTCAGATCTGAACCATTTATGTTATCACCATTATATCCATGTTCTAGATCCGATCTTGCAAGTTATAGTCACCTACTACGTGTTATGATCCGGCAACCCCGGAGTGACAATAGTCGGGACCACTCCGGTGATGACCGTAGTTTGAGGAGTTCATGTATTCACTATGTGTTAATGCTTTGTTCCGGTTCTCTATTTAAAGGAGGCCTAAATATCCCTTAGTTTCCAATATGGACCCCGCTGCCACGGGAGGGTAGGACAAAAGATGTCATGCAAGTTCTTTCCATAAGCACGTATGACTATTTACGGAATACATGCCTACATTATATTGACGAACTGGAGCTAGTGCCGTATCGCCCTAGGTTATAACTGCCTCATGATGAATATCATCCAACAAGTCACCGATCCAATGCCTACGAATTTATCCTATATTGTTCTTGCTAAGTTACTACTGCTATCGTTACTGTTACACTTGCTACAAAATTACTGCTATCACTGTTACCGTTACCATTGCTGCTGCTACTATTATCAAAACTATCATACTACTTTGCTACTGATCACTTTGCTGCAGATAATTAATCTCCAGGTGTGGTTGAATTGACAACTCAGCTGCTAATACCTTCAAATATTCTTTGGCTCCCCTTGTGTCAAATCTATAAATTTGGGTTGAATACTCTACCTTCGAAAACTGTTGTGATCCCCTATACTTGTGGGTTATCAAGACCTTTTTCTGGCGTCGTTGCCGGGGAGCACAGCTATATTTGTTGAGTCACTTGGATTATTATCAATTTATCACTATGAAGAATCTGAAGGATGCTAAGACTAAGATTTTTCCCTCAAAGAGGAGGGGAGGTAAGGAACTGCCATCCAGTTCTGCTTTAGATTCACCTTCTGTTATAAGTAAACTTGCAACACCACCACATGCTATTAATTCTAATATGTCGCAAGTTATTGATGATGCTA
Source organism: Triticum aestivum (assembly GCF_018294505.1). NCBI lineage: Eukaryota > Viridiplantae > Streptophyta > Magnoliopsida > Poales > Poaceae > Triticum > Triticum aestivum. Next base: position 73,174,883 of record NC_057805.1, read on the forward strand.
CTTCTGCTATGGAATGCTTATGATGATGCTAGTACCTTGCTTGATAATGATGATGTGCCACTTGGTGAATTTCTTGATGAACAAATTGCTAGAGTAATACAACATGATGTTGTTGAATCTGATGATGAGCTTGAAACTGAAACTCCTGAAACACCTGCTAGAACTAGCCTTCCTAGATATGAATTGCCTAAGGTACCGGAAGGTTATGTTATGAATGAGGAGACAACTAGAGATATTCTTGCTTGTAAGGATAGAGATGATCTAGAGAAATTATTATGCAAGTATAAAGAAAAATCTCTGAATGCTAGAATGAAATATGATCCTAAGTTTGCTACCTTCACCTATCTTTATTGATGATAAGGATTATGAATTCTCTGTCGACCCAGAGTTAATTACTTTGGTTGAATCTGATCCTTTCCATGGTTATGAAACTGAAACTGTTGTGGCACATCTTACTAAGTTGAATGACATAGCCACCCTTTTTACTCATGATGAGAAGACTCGCTATTACTTTATTCTCAAATTATTTCCGTTCTCATTAAAGGGTGATGCTAAAGCTTGGTACAATACTCTTGCTCCTGGTTGTGTACGTAGTCCCCAGGATATGATTTATTACTCTTCTGAAAAATATTTCCCTGCTCATAAGAAACAAGCTCCCTTACAGGAAATATTTAACTTTGTGCAAACTAAAGAAGAGAGTCTCCCACAAGCTTGGGGGAGGCTTTGCCAGTTACTTAATGCTTTGCCTGATCATCCTCTTAAGAAAAATGAAATACTTGATATCTTCTATAATGGACTAACCGATGCTTCTAGGGACTTCCTAGATAGTTGTGCTGGTTGTGTTTTCGGGGAACGAACTGTTGGGCAAGCTGAAGAATTATTGAATAATATATTGAAAACTTATGATGACTGGACTCTTCCTGAACCACCGCCTAAACCCACTCCGAAGAAGAGGGGTATATTATATCTCAGTCCTGAAGATATGCAAGAAGCAAAGAAATCTATGAAGGAAAAAGGTATTAAAGCTGAGGATGTAAAAAATTTACCTCCTATTGAAGAAATACATGGGCTTAATACACCACCACTGCCTAAGGTGGTAGAGGTAAATTCTCTAATGAAGTTCAATGATAATGATAATCCTCACAATATGGACCCTAGCCAATGCCTTTATGAGTTTGAAAACTACACTAGGAAACAAGATCACTTCAATGCAAATGTTATGAAACAATTGAAATACAATTCTGATATGATTGCTCGCTTGAGTGACTTGTTATTTAGAATCTCTAATGATGTTAGAGGTGTTGGAAAGCATGCTTCTATGGTTCAAACTCAGTTAGAACAAGTTGCTAAATCTCAAAGAGAGTTGTTTGATGAAATGAATAATAGTAAACATGACTTTGCTGTTAGAGTTGCAACTAGAGGAGGTAAAATGATTCATGAACTACTTTATCCCGAGGGATACCCAAAAAGAATTGAACAAGATTCACAAAGGAATAACACTGATGCACCTAGTCCTTCTAGAAAGAAAAAGAAGAAGAAAAATGATAGGACTTTGCATACTTCTAGTGAACCTGAAATAGAAAAACCTCCTGATAATGATAATGAAACTTCTATCTCTGATGCTAAAACTCTGTCTGGTAATGAACACTCACCTAGTGATAATGAAAAAGATAATGCCGAGGTTCATGAAAATAGTCAACTAAATAATAAAGATCCAGACAATGATGTTAAGATAGAACCACCAGTTGATCTTGATAACCCACAACCTAAGAATACAAGATATGGCAAAAGAGACTTTGTGGCTAGAAAACACGGTAAAGAAAGAGAACCGTGGGTTCAAAAACCTATGCCCTTTCCACCCAAGTCATCTAAAAAGAAAGATGATGAAGAATTTGAACGCTTTGCTGAAATGCTGAGGCCAGTCTTTTGCGTACTCGCTTGACTGATATCTTGAAAATGCCTCCTTATGCAAAGTACATGAAAGACATCATCACTAGTAAGAGAAAAATACCGGAAGCTGGAATCTCCACTATGCTTGCTAATTATACTTTTAAAGATGGAGTACCTAAAAAACTTGGAGATCCGGGAATACCAACTATACCTTGCTCCATCAAAAAGAATTATGTGAAAACTGCTTTGTGTGATTTAGGAGCTGGTGTTAGTGTTATGCATTACTCTTTATATAAAAGACTTGATTTGAATAAACTCACACCTACTGAAATATCTTTGCAAATGGCTGACAAATCAACTGCCATACCTATCGGTATCTGTGAGGATGTGCCCGTTGTTGTTGCTAATGTTACTATTTTGACTGACTTTGTTATACTTGAGATGCCCAAGGACGACAACATGTCGATTATCCTTGGTAGACCCTTCTTGAATATTGCAGGGGCTATTATTGATTGCAATAAAAGCAAGGTCACTTTTCATATCAATGGTAATGAGCATATGGTGCACTTTCCAAAGAAACAATTCCAAGTGAATGGTATTCATGTTATTGAAAAATCTCCGACAATCACTATTGGAAGTTTTCTAATACCTCTACCTATTGCCAAAAATAAATATGAAATGCTTATTGTTGGGGATATTCACATCCCCATTGAGGTAACTTAGTGATTTACGAAAGTTCTTCGGTTTCATGCTAATCGAAAGTGGTTGTTAATAAGACTTGATCTACCTTATTAATGAATCATTTTTGAGAGGTATGAAGTTGATGAATTTAGTAAGTACTACCTTCTGTCCTTAACTTTTGTTTTCTGTTTTTATTAGTTAAATAAAATAAAATGCCATGTTTTGTCTGTTTTCTGAATTTCCCATGCAATAAAAAAATGACCCAAAAAAATAAAAGTTCTCAGAATGCTCTGAAAATTTAATATGATTTTTTCTGAATATTTTAGAATTTCTGGTGCAAATAATATCAGAGGGAGGTGCACCAGGTGGGCACAACCCACCTAGGCGCACCCTGGTGGGTTGTGGTCCCCACGTGGGCCCCCTCACTTATCCCTTCACACCACACCGTCACTTACCTCCAGAAAAAATTCTCCGTTGCTCTCTCTCTCTCTCGTGTTCTTACTCTCAAATCCGCGGATTTTGATCTCTTTTCTCGAAGCTCCGTTTCTGAAACTATTTCGGGGGATTGCTGCTTGGTATGTGACTCCACCGTTTGTCCAATTAGTTTTTGTTTTAGTGGTTTAAATTTTGAATAATTAACTACTCTTGGTGCTGCTGTAGATGAGCTTGCATGTTGAATTCTTAGAGTTCTAAGTAGTTTGAATGCTTGCTATGGCTTCTATGTATCCGTATGAGTAGTTGCTATCAATTATATGAAGTTTTGTTGATAAATTTTTGTCACTCAAAAATTTTCAGAAAATTGTACGCGAACATGATGAACCTATTTGGAAGGAGTTCTTCGAGGAGGAGATCCTCGGGGGCATCTTCTAGTGACAACTCCGCTCGTCTGTCTTATGACGAACCAAGTGAAAGTTCCATTCGAGATGCAGCCACCAAAACATGCTTATGGCCTTGCGATGATTATATGATGCGTGTGGGCATTAAGGAGGAATTCGAGCAATATGTTCACAATGCCGGTCTCGGTCCCTACATTTCAGATAAGTAAGAACAATGCCACATTCTCACTGAATCGTTTGTCAAAGGATTTAAATTCCATCCCCGTGAGTCTAGGGTGTCATTTATGCTTTATGATAATCCATTTACCATCTCACTAGAAAATTTTGCTTACCACTGCAAACTCCCATTCTGGGGTTCGCTCGACGAACCGCCAAGGGCTGAGTTCCAATCATTCTTGACTAGTCTTTGTTACAGTGAGACGAGGGGAGTGACACAAGGTAGAATAAAGAGCATTCATTTTCCCGCAATTCAGTACTTTGCATTATTTAACGGGAAATGTATAGTAGGCAAGCAAGACTGTAGTATGCTTTGTGCTCCGGACTTGAGCCTCATACGCACCGCTCTCACTGGTGATAGGAGTTATAATCTTGGAGCGATTGTTGCACGCAGACTTCAGCATAACGCTAACAGTGGCTATTTCTACGATGAAATATATGCCACGCGTTTAGCAAGAGGGCTGGGTGTTTCACCTTTGCCCTTTGACCCTATCCTACCCACGCAGTATTTAGACTTTGATGTTTTGAAAAGTCATAAGATCCTCACAGGAAAAGTCCATAATTTCACTTACAATTTGTTGTTTAACCAAAAATCTATTGTGCACACATATTTGCCTGCGCCTGCTCTTTTTGACTATCACAACAAAGGAAGATACTTTGTTCTTGAGAGCGAGGCCCGAGCTCACAACGCGGCAGTGGAGGTAGTTCGGCAGGCCGAGGCATCCGCACCAAGAGCCTCTGTGAGCTACCATGCCAACTACTATCCAGGCAACTGACTATTTACCAAGTTAGGCCAAAAGCCTAAGCTCGGGGGAGTATGTGTTTCTCACCGACATTACATTCATGTTCACTCATTCTAGTTGTCGGTGTTCACACTTTTTCATTGTATCATCCATGCATAGATTTTATTTTCTTGCTTTCTTCTTGTGTGTTTGAAAAACCTTTAGAAAAAACAAAAAAATTAGTTGTAGTTAATTTACTTTCTATGCATGCTTAGTTGTAATACTAAAAACAAAACCCAAAAAGATTTCCTTGTTCTTCTTTTGCTTGTTGGGAACTTTCCCGTGTAAATAGTTTTTCTCGTTTTTGCTTTTCCCTTTTATTTGCCTGCTGAAGAAAACCAAAAACTCCAAAAATATTTCAGTGTGTTTCTCTGAATTTGTTTTCTTTTTATTTGAGTCTTATCAAGGAGAAGACCACGATGAAAATGTTGAGTGGCTCTCATATGAATAATTGTTGATATAATAAAGAGCCCATTTTACCTTGTCTTCTCCTGTTGAATAAAATGTTTGCAGATTCTAGCTTAGTCCACAGCACTCTTGCACTATTATTATTTTCTTATCATTCAGTCATGCAAGTGAAAGTCAATAATGACGATATTCGATGAACTGGCTGTGACAGAGAGAAACGGGTATGAACTCGACTTGTTCTGTTTGTGTTAATATGTTTAACCCAGTATCCATGATTCAGCCCATTATGATTAAACATGTTTGCAATGAAAATTAGAGATTATAGTTTCTCATGCCATGCATAAGTAGCTGGGAATGGATAATGATTTATCTTGGATATCAACATTGCGTTAAAATGATTGTGATGTAGTATGATGATATGGTATCCTCCTCTGAATGTTCGAGTGGCTTGACTTGGCACATGTTCATGCATGTAGTTGAATCAAAACCAACATAGCCTCTATGATATTTATGTTCATGGTGTTCATATCCTACTCATGCTAGTGTCCAATGTTACTTATGCATAATGCATGTTTATGATCGTTGTTGCTCTCTAGCTAGCCGCTTCTCAATCTAATTGCTAGCCTTCGCCTGTACTAAGTGGGAATTCTGCTTGTACATCAAAAACCTTGAACCCAAAGTTATTCCAGATGAGTCCACCATACCTACCTATATGCGGTATTACCCTGCCGTCCTAAGTAAATTTGCATGTGCCACCTCTAAAAACTTCAAATAAATATCCTTTTTCTATGCTTGGATCGTTCATTGAACGACAGGAGGTGGTTGGTATCTTCCATGCTAAGCGGGTTATTCTCAGGTCGAGTGTTTATTCACTCGCCATCACATGAGAAAAGGGCGGTAATAGGGATGCCCAGTCCCAAACTGCAAAAGAGTAATCTCTCAAATAATCAAACAAAAACTCCCAATGGAGTCAAAACCTTTACTTTTATCGCTTGGGAACCACCACTAGCGTGCTTAGCAAGGAAGATATTGATAACTGATGGTCGTGAAGTAAATGAGAAGGGTGCATGTCTCAAAATATCATTTACCTCTGTTTAAAAACTTGATCTCTGGCACCTCTGCAAATCACTGCTTCCCTCTGCGAAGCGACTATCTATTTACTTTTATGTTGTGTCATCATCTTCTAAAACAAGCGCGAGAACCTGAGAGCATAGCTGTCATGACTCATGCATTGTGTGTAGCTAATGTTGGGTGCGTCATGACTGGATCTTTTCTACCATGAATTACAATGTTTAGTCGCTGCTTGAACTTTGGAGGTGCTCTGCATTTATGTTTTGCGGTCTCAGAAAGGGCTAGCGAGATACCACTATTGTCATATTATATCATGGTTGTTTTGACAACGTGTTGCCGTTTGAGATATCTTATTATTGCTCGCTAGCTGATTATGTCATTGATATGAGTTAATCTAATCTTTAAGAGTTATTGTCGGCTTGGTTAGTTATAATGTTGGCTGAAAACCTAGGTGTTGTTTAAGCTTATTTATGCAAACAAAAGCAAAAGAGTTCATAAAAGTTTTTCTTTTTCACTTTTAGTTTATCAACTGAATTGCTTGAGGACAAGCAAAGGTTTAAGCTTGGGGGAGTTGATACGTCTCCAACGTATCTACTTTTCCTAACGCTTTTCCTCTTGTTTCGGACTCTAATTTGCACGATTTGAATGAAATTAACCCCGGACTGATGCTGTTTTCAGCAGAACTACCATGGTGATGTTTTTGTGCAGAAATAAAATTTCTCGGAATGGAACAAAACTTTGCGAGGAATTTTTATACAATAAACAAGAATTTCTGGAGCCAGGACCCACCAGAGGGGGGCACCTGGGTGGGCACAACCCACCAGGGCGCCCCCCCTCCTGGCACGCCCAGGTGGGTTGTCCCCACCTGGTGGCCCCGCAAACCCTGAAACCGACGCTATAAAATTCTATTTTTCCAAAAAAATCAGGGAGAAAGAATTATCGCGATCCACGAGACGGAGCCACTGTCACCTCCTGTTCTTCATCGGGAGGCCAGATCTGGAGTCTGTTTGGGGCTCCGGAGAGGGGGATCTTCGTTCTTCATCATCATCATCATCAACCCTTCTCCATCGCCAATTCCATGATGCTCCCCACCGGGAGTGAGTAATTCCTTCGTAGGCTCGCTGGTCGGTGAGGTGTTGGATGAGATTCATCATGTAATCGAGTTAGTTTTGTTAGGGCTTGATCCCTAGTATCCACTATGTTCTAAGATTGATGTTGCTATGACTTTGCCATGCTTAATGCTTGTCACTTTGGGCCCGGTGCCATGAACTCAGATCTGAACCATTTATGTTATCATAATTATATCCATGTTCTAGATCCGATCTTGCAAGTTATAGTCACCTGCTACGTGTTATGATCCGGCAACCCCGGAGTGACAATAGTCGGGACCACTCCCGGTGATGACCGTAGTTTGAGGAGTTCATGTATTCACTATGTGTTAATGCTTTGTTCCTGTTCTCTACTTAAAGGAGGCCTTAATATCCCTTAGTTTCCAATATGGACCACGCTGCCACGGGATGGTAGGACAAAAGATGTGATGCAAGTTCTTTCCATAAGCACGTATGACTATTTACGGAATACATGCCTACATTATATTGACGAACTGGAGCTAGTGACGTATCGCCCTAGGTTAGAGCTGTCTCATGATGAATATCATCCAACAAGTCACCAATCCAATGCCTACTAATTTATCCTATATTGTTCTTGCTAAGTTACTATTGCTATCGTTACTGCTACACTTGCTACAAAATTACCGCTATCACTGTTACCGTTACCATTGCTGCTATCACTATTATCAAAACTATCATATTACTTTGCTACTAATCACTTTGCTACAGATAATTAATCTCCAGGTGTGGTTGAATTGACAACTCAGCTACTAATACCTTCAAATATTCTTTGGCTCCCCTTGTGTCGAATCTATAAATTTGGGTTGAATACTCTACCCTCGAAAACTGTTGCGATCCCCTATACTTATGGGTTACCACTCACGTATACTTTGCTAACCTTAGAAATGAGCTAGATTAGGAGTACTTATAGCCTAGGGACGAATTGGGGAAAAAATGGGGGTACAAGGGTCATTATGCCCATAGTGCACGCAGGCACATCGGGAGGTGTCCGGGCACCCGGGGTAAAGGGGACCGGGCACCCGTGGGTGAAGTCCGGGCACCTGGGGTAGCGCCACGTGAGGGTGCGGGCACCCGGGGGTGTGGGCATCTGGGGGGTCGGGGTGTGGGCACCCGGGGGTGCGGGCACCAGGAGGTGAAAGCTCGGGCACCCAGGGTGGTCAGGGGCCGCGCCCGGTTAGTGCCTGGGGTCCGGGCACCCGGGGCGTAGGAGGCCGGGCACCCGGGGTGGTCCGAGGCCTCTGATGCTTTGCGTCTTGGGGTCCTTTTTCCTCCTCCTTCTCCCTTCTTGGATGGTTTAGATGTTCTCTTGTGCTTGAACTCCTCCTCGTCATTGATGAAGGTTCGGCAATACCTATACATGAACACGAGAGAGATGTCAAGTATTATACCATCCTCGAAGGGGTCAGGTGAACACGTGTAAAGGAGATGATTGACCTTTATGTATGTGAAATAGATGTCATATGTGTCACTTGCCGAACGGACTCTTGACATGGTGATGTCCGTAGGATGCTACGCATCATCCCCTCCCCCTTGGGAAAGATCCGACCTCGGATCGAAAACCAAATCACCATGGGAAAGAGATGGCGTCACCGTGTAGAAGTGAACGTTCACCAAGTACTCATAGTCTTCAAGCTCGAAATGGGCACTCTCCAATGTCGCATCGTCTAGTGATTCCTTCAAAAGGAGCACGAACAACAAACACTTCGAAAAACAAATGTGGTTAGCATTAGTGCAAAACCAAGCATTCAAGTGGTGATTCGCCGAACAAGTGTCGTCATCATGCATAGCATATGGTGTAACAAAGGATTGTGACATGGCATTAAAGCACATAAATTGAGCACAATCAAGGTCATCATGGAAACAAGCATGTAAATGTGAGGTAGTGATGCAAATATGCGTGACAAGAGAATAAGCATCTACCTCAAGTTCATAGCAAACATGCATTAAGCGCTCAACAAATGGTCTATGGTATGCATATGAATCATTCACAATACCAAATAATATGAAGTGTCTAAACACATGGATCAAGTGCAAGACAATCCAAGCATAACATGCATAGGGTCTAGTGAAGATAGTGTGACACTCAACATAGTAGAAAGAACAATTGTTCATCATGTGTGAGGCAATCAAGTCAATCATGTGACAAGCATGAAAATATATGCCATCAACCGCATGAAACGAGCAAGTATGAATCATGGGGATGCAACATAGACAAGCATAGAAATCAAGCTGTGCAAGCTAGTAGTGCGAAGATGCAACATACTAGAAGAAATCATGGCAATCATGTCATGTGAGCAAACAGTGAGCATATATAATGCACATGACATATCACAAGCATGAAAGCAAGATATGAGTAATGTATCATCATTGTGTTGGCAAGAAATCCTATGAAAATAGCAATGGGACATCATGACTCTCCCAACAGAAGAATGAGCAATAGCATTAGGTACAAGGTAAACATGGTAATAGCGACAAGGATCTCCACCAAGCATGCAAATACACATAGAAGTAAGAGAATGGTGAATCATGGGTAAATGCAAGCGAGGGTCACAATTGCATGGCAAGGGCAGAGAAGCAAGCATACCATGCAAAGTGAACACGATAAAATGGACATAAGGTGACAAGTGGTATAAAGCCCATAGCCGCGTGAGAGCCAAGTAAAAGAGATGCGCGTAGTCCTTGCACAAAGGGGACGGTAGTAAGGATACTCCACGGAATCCCAAATGATCATTGCTCTCAAGAGCTCGTTTCATCAACTCATGGGATTGTGAGGTTGCCGAGTATTCGTGAGTACCTACACAAAACAAAGGCAAGGGAAAAATTGTGTGTGCATGGTATATGTACACATCATCCATTAGGATGCACACGTGTATGTGTTGGTTATCATAAAATATCCAATGCTTAAATAAATGAGTAGCATGATATAGAAACATGTCATCCATCATGCAATGGTAATTATTGTGTTCAACATGATTGGACGCAAATTATAGCAAGTGTGTGGCACAACAATAGCATTTTTATTCATGGGATGCATATGGTGCACACAATCATGGGGATCATGCAATTCATAGGATGTAGCAAAATCATCTAATGGGTATGAGGAAACTATGGGGGTCTTCTCATGAGCAATAGCGGAAGCATAATATGGAGAAAAGTGACAACATGACAAACAATGCATGTCTGAAGCTAGGTGGTCATGTCATGGCATATGAGATAAATGATGCAAATGAAGCATATCAATATCATCACAAGAAAAACAAATGCCAATAACCATGGGCTTGTCATCTATGCCATATGTGCAAATTGGTTTTATTTTAATGTCATATGCATAGTCACTATGATGAGATTGGAATGATGCAATATGGGAGATCTCACTCATAGCATATGACAAGTTTAATGGATTGTCAAACATAATGTGACCAATAGAATTTTCACATGATATCCTATGGAGCATAGCATCACAACTAGGTAATTCGACATGCTCAACATAATATTCATCATAAATGGGTGGCATGTCGAAACAAGTAGAGGATGTAGTATGTGATAAATCCACAAGGTGATCAACATCATGTAAGCAATCATTTGCAAGATAGGCCACTAGTGGGACAAGTGAAGTACCATCACCTATGTTACCTTTGTCATTCCACTCATGTGGTGTAGGTGAGGTGTCAAAGACCAAATTGTGGTCAACGTCATCATCGTGATGGAACCATGTGGGGGGTGCATCATAGTCCACCATGGCCATCATCTTGTCCAAAGGAAGGACGAACTCATCGAGGATCGGCGCGTCATCATATATGGGACCTAGAGCCAAATGAGAAGACACAATAGAGGTGGAGGTTAAGTTGTTAGAAATCGAAATGGCCTCACATGCCCTATCAACTACCTCACTCTCTCTATGTGGTGGTGGCTCACTCACTCCCTCAAGGTAGGTGCACTCAATGTCACATATGGAGGAGTCACTCAAATCACTCAAGTGGTGGTGGTGGTGGCTCTCCTCACATGGGAATTGGGGCAACTCGTCATATATGGGGCTAGTGGTGAAGTCACTCTCACTCTCAATATGGTGGCACATGTCATCACTCTCCTCCAAGACCCAAGATAAAGTATCATGAGAGGTCTCGTAGCTTGACTCGGAGTATGAGTCCCATTGGGGTGCCGTCTTCATGTTGTTGAAGAGGTTCATGCTCGCTGCCATGGTCGAAGGGGATGGCCCTTTCTCGACCATCTTGTCGTTGTCTTGTATGAGGCCCATATGATGTGGCACCCCGTAGCTCTTCTCCATGACCGTAGGGAACTTCCCATGCCCGGCCATTCTCCTTGAGGGGCTTCCAAAGATGGAAGTGTCGCCCTTGCTTGTGGGTGGCTGCATTGGACTTGCCGTAGGAGTACTTGCGGGAATTAGGCAAAGATGCCTTATGTCCGAAGGCGAAGATGCCTTGATAACACTTGGCGAAGATGCCTAAGTGGTGGTGGTAGCCGTAGCTTACTCTTGATGGCGACGATGTCGTTGTAATCGATGGCGCTCTTCATTGTCATTCAGCTTTGGCTTGCGGGCGTCTTGGCGGTCGTCTCGATGATGATAACGGTGCCGCTTGGTATTTTCATCGGATGGTCGCGTTGAAGATTTGCCACTTGAGCGTCTCCGCCTTGAAGATGATGAAGGGGAAGAAGACTTGTAGTTTTCCCAAACATGTCGGTTGTCATCCATGTGTGCGTCTAACTTGTTGTTGATGTAGTCCCTTTTCCTTGCTTCGGAGTGTCATATGTCGATGGCGAGTCGCTCGATGCGGTTGAAGACCGAAGATGACATGCCTTGCCTATCCATCACAAGTCTCCAGCAAAGGTGAGTATGAAATGAGAGAACAAAACCAAAGTTACCTTTTTCAAAGATTGAGGATGTATCGAGTATCACTCAATGTAATGCTACAATAGTAGAATTGGTACCGGGTTTGTTTCTCACACCTACAAAGGTAAGGGCTTATCGAGGAGCTTGGTGAGAATTACTGGCACAAAATTTCAAGCAAATGTTAGTCAAGATATTGAAAATGTTGAGAAGGTTCACAAAATTGCAAGTAAAGCAAGTAGACCAATAGCAAAGAATGGCACACGGAAACACACACACGGATAGATAAACGGGGTCGTGCAACCAAGGAATGAGCTCAAAATGTGGAATCCACGAAAAATGCTCGTGTTGCACAACTCTAGAGATCCGTTAGCACAATTGCTCAATAGGCGGACACGACACTTGTGCACAACCTATGAGATGCAAAAAGTATCAACTTTCTATCCCAAGTATGCTATATATGTATGATGTTCTGGTGTTTCGCACACGATGATCCAAGATGATCAATATGGTAGTATGATATGCAATGTGCCGATGCTATGGCTATTTCTTACAAGCTCTTTGTTTTTCTCTTTTTGCTTAAAAGTTTTTTTCTTTGGCCACTTTTGCAAAATGCTCGAACCAAGGTAGCAATTGTGTCTGCGGGAACAATCTTGTGACACAATAGATGATATGGTGATACCAAGATGAGGTATGTATGCAATGGTAGGTTCGTATCGATGATCACTAAAGTGCACAAGTAACGTGGCCCGCCAGTACTCAAAAGGCTAGTCTCGATAGGAAAGTGACGCAAAAATGGGCTAGGGGTTAACAAAGCAATGGCAAGTATGGATGTACAATGATGGGATACCACGATACCAAGATGATATAGAGGTTACCGTTCTTGCTTACGGTTAGGTTGTCAAAAGGTGAAGGTGGCCGATGTCGAATCCTTGGTGAAGTTGAGCGGCGGTGATGACGATGTCGAACCGTTCCTAGTTAGCCGAAACACCCTAGGAAACGGAAAAACCGCAAACTCAAAATCTCAAACGGAAAATGTTAAATGGTGGTAGCGGAATGCGTTGGTGGTTCCAGAGTTGGCAACGCAGAAGTGGTGGTGGTAGTTGATGAAGAAGCAACCGTCCCTAAGTAGCTGAAACATCTTAGGAGACTCAAGTCACCCCTCAAGCAACCACAAATGCTATAAGGATCAAAATGGGTTAGGTTGCGGAAAGCTATGGTGGGTTTGTTGATGACATGGTGGGTGGCCTAGGCAAAAATGCCAAAATTTTGATGGAGCCAAATGGTGGTGGAACCTATCTAGATGGATGGGGAATGTCAATAGCTACTCAACGAGCTAAAGAACGTCAATAGCAGACTCCCGGAGTGAAAGTTATGGCCGAAAAGGTGTGTGGAAGTGGGCTGATTCTGGGGAGGGGGCACCCGAGGGTACGGGGTGCGGGTGCCCGGGGTGGTCAGGGGTTGTCGGATCACGGGTTCCGGCAAAACCCTCAAGGTTCGAACACTGGGGTGCACGCGAAGATTTCCTCCCTACCGATCCACGCCCTAGCTTGCTAAGATCTCGCGGACGAACTCGACGAACTCACAACACGAAAGACACAAGATTTATACTGGTTCGGGCCACCGTTGTGGTGTAATACCCTACTCTAGTGTGGTGGTGGTGGATTGCCTCTTGGGCTGATGATGAATAGCACCAAGGGAAGAACAGCCTCCTGAGGTTGAGGTGTTCTTGTGCTCGGTGTGTGGCTAAGGGTTGGGTGAGATGCCTTTGAATGAGTTTCTTCCCTACGGTGGTGGCTAGCTCTACTTATACAGGCCCTGGTTCTTTCCCCAAATATTGAGCGGGAAGGGAGCCAACAACGGCCAATTTGAAAGGGGACAGCCAGTACAACTTATCCTGACAAAAGCGGTCTTCGCCTGCAAAAGGCTCCGGTGGTGACGCCACCTTGGGCTCCATGGTGACCTCCGTCTTGCCGTCCTGCTGGTCTTGGTCTCGTTGCACCGATATGGAAACCTTTGCTTGATGCCTCGGTACTCCGCGCCTGCGCTTGCCCCTTTAGCACCAAAGAGGAAACGAGGACGCTGCGCGCGCTGGCGCCCGCCTGGCGCCCACCTGGTCTTGATCGTCATGGCTCACGTCACGAGAACCTCGCGAGGTTTGCCTTGCCTTGATCTCTCCGCCCCTCGTGAGCCTGCCTGGCAAGGCCGCTCCTAAGGAGGTCTTGGGTCATCCGCCTCGCGAGGCTTGGCCCCTCGCGAGGGTCTTGAGTGCCTTGTCGATGAAGATGGGCCGTACAGGCCTGCTAGCTCAGCCACGCCGTGGGCCGCAGGCAGGCAAGTCTGGGGACCCCCGTTCCCAGAACACCGACAGTAGCCCTCGGGCCCAAGGCGCGCTCGGGCTTGGCTTTGAGGCGAAGACAAAGGTCAAGCGCGGAGCACCGTGGGCCCCAAAAGTCTGCGGCCTCGGTCGACACGTGGCGGTTGATTGGACGTGGGCGTCTCCGCTTCCCCACACTGCCTCGGCAACTGCCCGACTTGACAAGTCCCTGCGACATGCAAGGAAAACCATCATTACCTGTGATCGTGGGGGGCGCTAGTTGGCCTTCTCCTGCTATAAATGAGGGAGGGGGCGGAGCCCCCATCGCCCATTTCTTCCCATTCCACCTGCTTCTTCCTCCTCTGCTCCACCACCGACTCCAATGGCGCCGTCGACGAGGTTCTCCGCCGCAGAGAAAGGAAAGGCCCCTCGCGAGGGGCCCGGCTCCCCGGCGCCCAAGCGGGGACGCGGCCGTCCCCGTAAGCACACCACGACTCCCACCACGGCCCCCACTCCCAGGGTGGCGCCGCTGCGCGTGGCGGGGGTCGCTCCGGTCACGGCAGCCCCGTCGATGAGGGAGACGTGTCGTGGTTGCGCGGCCTCCCCGGACGCGCTTCCACTCGGCAGAGGTGCTGCCGGAGTTCGTTGTCTGGTCGGAGGATCTGGCCGACAACTGGCTTCAGCTTCCGGGCTTCTTCGTCAACGAGCTGCCGGCCTCTGGTCCAAGCGGCCTCTGGCTGCAGGCTGACGGCTGCTGCAGCAGGGCCTCCTGGGTCGTGGTTGAGGTCTCCGCCGCGGGCAACATAGCTTTGGCCCGCAGTTGGCAGACGTTCGCCCGCGCGCGTGGCCTGGGCAGGCGGTGCACCCTCCATTTCAAGTACGACAGTGATGCGACCCTCTACGTGAGGGTGTTTGGGGAAGATGGTCGCCGCTCTGGGTGCTGCCCCGAGACGAACGACGGCGAGGAGGTGCTCGGTCTCGGCGATGGCCGCGACAAGGGCGAGGGCGAGCCCGCCGGCCGCGCCTCGTCCAGCTACGGTGGCTCTTCTCTTGGCGAAAGCTCCAGCAGTGGCGGCTACGACCAGCCGCCACGCCGCCGCGCTCGCTTCGAAGGTGGTAGCGGGTCGTCTCGCTGCCGCACCTCCGTGAAGCGCGAGGAGGGATCTGGCTAAGCTCGAGACGTCGCCAGGGGCCTGCCCCCGTGGATTGCTGCAACGCTGCTTTTGTTTTGTTCTTCTATTCTTTCCTGCATCAAAATGAAACCAGTATGGGCCCGGAGGGGCGTGTATCGAACTGTGTTTCCTCAATCATTACGCTATGCTTGTTATTTCCGTGCTGTGTCGTTATTTTGTGCAGAGATAACTTAGCCTGGCGCGTTCGGGGCAGCCTCCTCTTCACGAGGCACTTGTTTCCTCGTGCCCGTCTTGGCTTAGTGGTTGCTCAGGAACTGCAAAAAAAATCGTTAGGAAGCTCGCTAGGAGACTTATCGTTCACCCGAGCCTTGACCCAGCGCTTCATATCGTGGTACCCGAGGGGCACGGATTAGGAGAGATGCGCCAGCTTGTGGGCTCGAACGAGGGTGCCTCGCGAGAAAGCAGACCGAAGGTAGAGAGAAGGAGCAACACAGAAGGAAAAAATGCTCGCGAGGGCACCTGCCTAGCCCCCTCGCGAGGTATGCGAGAGAGAGAGAGAGAACACATGTGAACTAAAGTCGGGAATAGCGGCAAACGGCGATGGAACCAAATCAGCAAGGAACACCGAAAGCAAACTTCGATTAAAAGAAAGCGAGCCAACTACGGAAAGCAAATGAAAAGCCGCGTCTGGCACCTAGTCTAGTTTTCAAGTCTTCTCACTAGCGCGGAGCTAAGTGTTGCCACTAGGCGTGGGAGGGAGCCCCCGAGGCCCGAGGGCGGCACTCCGGAGACTCCGGGGCGTGTACAACCCCACTCATTATTACGTGAGAGTGTCACGGGCGGCGATTCTTCACAGGCACCGGGCCTTCTTCAGAGGCACTGGGCCTTTCTTCACAGGCACTGGGCCTTGCTTCATGGGTAGAACTTCCGGAGGTGCAGGATGTTCCAGGCGTTTTGGATGGGCACCCCATCCTGTGTCTCCAGGCACGCGGTGCCAGGCCTGGAGACATGGACGACCCTGAACGGGCCCTCCCACATAGGGGAGAGCTTGTGCAGCCCTTCCCTGGAGAGGACCCGCCTCAGGACGAGGTCGCCCGCCTCGAGCGTCCTGGAGCGGATGTTGCGGCAGTGGTATCGCCACAGCGCCTGCTGGTACCTCGCCGCCCTCAGTGCAGCTTCGCGGCGACGTTCCTCCCCCAACACGAGGTCCATCCCCCGCGTGGCATCCTGCTGCATTTCATCGAACGCTAGGACCCATACGGAGCGATGCTTGACAGCTTCAGCTCCGTAGACGAGGAAGAACGGGGTCCCGCCCGTCGGCTTAGTGGCGGTGGTGCGGATGGACCACAACACGGACTGGAGCTCATCGTGCCAGCCCCTGCCGCAGGCCTCAAGCTTCTTCTTGAAGGTCCTGGTCTTGAGGCCCCTCAGGACCTCTGCGTTGGCGCGTTCAGCCTGGCCATTGCTCCTGGGGTGCACCACCAAAGCGTAGCAGATCTGCGTTCCAAGGTTAGCACATTATGTTTTGAAGAGATTACTGGTGAACTGCGAGCCATTGTCGGTGATGATGCGGTTGGGGACCCCGAAACGACTCACGAGGCCCTTGATGAACTTGACCGCGGAACCAGCTGGGATGGTGCGGACGGCTTCCACTTTCGCCCACTTGGTGAACTTGTCGATGGCGACATAGAGGTAGCGGTAGCCCCTGACGCTCGAGGGAATGGGCCCAAGATATCCAGCCCCCAGACCGCGAACGACCATGTGAGTGGTATAGTCTGGACGCCCTCAGCTGACCGATGGATCTGCTTGGCGTGGAACTGGCAAGCTTCGCAGGACTTCACCAGCTCAGCTGCGTCGTTGAGCACCGTGGGCCAGTAGAATCCACTGCGGAATACCTTGCCGACGAGGGTCTGTGATGACGAGTGGTGCCCGTAGTCCCCGTCGTGTATGTCAATCAGCAACTCCTTCCCTTGGTCCCTGGAAATGCAACACAACGAAACATCATTTGGTCGCTTCCTGTACAACTCACCGTCCTGGATGTAGTATGTCGTGTCTTGCTGGGCCACGCGCTCTGCGTCCTCCTCCTTCTCCAACAGCGCCGCTTGCATCAGATATTCCTTGAATTCCTTGGTCTAGCATCCCTCCTGGGGCTCGAGCGCCAAGAGCAGGCGAGCTCCTAAGGTCGGGCCACAGGCTTGGGCTCCCGTGGCAGGCGGCTGCGGGAGCTCCTCCCGAGGCTGAGCTGACCTTGAAAGTGGTGGTGTCACCGACGGCTTGAAGAGCCGCTCCTCGAAGACGCTAGGCTCTTGGGGCTGCCGCTTGGATGCCCTCCTGGCGATGTCGTCGGCTTCCTTGTTGGTGCCACGGGGCACATGTTGCACCTCCAGGCCCAGGAACTGCTTTTCCATCTTATGCACTTCCGCGAGGTATGCCTCCATGTGCTCGTCCTTTGGCTCGTACACTTTGTTGGAGAAGTTGACGAGGAGCTGTGAGTCGCCCCTAACGGTGAGGTGCTTCACCCCTAGAGCTGCCATGGCCTTCAGGCCAGCTATGAGGCCTTCGTATTCTGCGATGTTATTGGAGACCTTCTCGCCCTGCTGAAAGCAGAGCTGCACAGCGTAGTAGAGCTTGTCCTGAGTGGGCGAGATGAGTACTGCTCCAGCCCCCGCGCCCTGATGCGCGAAGGCGCCATCAAAATACATGACCCAACCGTCTGGCGCCTCGCTTGTTGGTGAGGTGGACCGGTCTTCGCCTACTTCAAGTGTCGGGGCATCCGTCCACTCTGCCACAAAATCGGCGAGCGTGGCTCCCTTGATGACCCTGGTAGTGCTGAACTCCAACTGGAATGCCTGTAGCTCGATGTTCCACTCAGCGACCCTTCCAGCAGAGTTGGGGCTCCTGAGCACCCTCTCCAATGGGTAGGCTGAGACGACCTTGATGGGGTGGCCCTGGAAGTAGTGCCGCAACTTGCGCGAGGCCACCAGGAGCGTGAGCAGGAGCTTCTGAGGCATGGGATATCGTGCCCTCGCGTCCCGCAACACCGTGCTGACGAAATACACTGGGTGCTCAACAAGGACAGGCGCGTTGGTGGGGCTCGCGTCTTGTGAAAGTTGGGGTGCCTCCTGAGGTGGTGGGACTCCTGGCGCCTGATCGTTTGCGGGAATCTCTATGACGTCGTCCTGCCGAGCTTGGTCTTCTATTGATGCCGCTACGGCTCTTGCTGCGCCTTCTTGATCTTGCGTCATCTCGGCTGGCGGCGTAGCTTGGCGCGGCGCGCCCTTGGCTTGGTGCTCTTCCCGAACCGCCACCAACGCCGCACTGGCGGAGTACGGAGTGGCGGCAAGATAGAGTACTAGAGGCTCGAGAGGCCGTGGCGCCACCATCACCGGAGGGCTGGTCAGGTATCTCTTGAGGTCTTGAAAAGCTCGGTCGGCCTCCGGGGTCCACTCGAATGGGCCCTTCTTCTTCATCAGCTTGAAGAAGGTTAGGGCGTGCTCTCCCAGCTTGGAGATGAAGCATCCCAATGCAGTTACCCGACCAGCCAGCTTCTGCATTTCCTTGAGGGTCTGCGGTGGGCTCATGTCCTCAATGGCCTTGACCTTCTCCGGGTTCGCCTCGATCCCTCTGTGGGACACGAGGAATCCCAGCAGCTTGCCAGAAGGGACACCGAACACGCATTTCTCCGGGTTTAGTCGCAAGTTCACCTGGCGCAAGCTTGCGAAGGTCTCTTCCAGATCTTGGATCAAGCTTCTTGCCTCCCGAGATTTTACCACAATGTCGTCGACATAGGCCTCCGTGTTTCTCCCAAGCTGCCGCCCCAAGGCGATGTGCATCAACTGCTGAAAGGTTGCACCCGTGTTGCGCGGTCCGAAGGGCATGCAGGTGTAGTAGTACACCCCACAAGGGGTCAGGAAGGCTATCTTCTCTACATCTTCTACCAGCATCTTGATTTGGTGATACCCTGAGAACGCATCCAGGAAGCACAGCAGGTCGCACTCAGCGGTGGAGTCGACGATCTGGTCGATGCATGGGAGAGGGACCGGATCTTGAGGGCACGCCTTGTTGAGGTTGGTGAAGTCGACGCACATTCGCTCCTTCCCTCCTTTCTTCGGTACTACGACAGGGTTCACCAGCCATTCGGGGTAGCGAACCTCGCGAATGGCACCCGCTGCCTCCAACTTGCGGGTCTCCTGGACGATGAAGGCCTGCTTCTCTATGGACTGCCGTCTCGCCCGTTGCTTGACAGGACGCACATTGGGGCATACCCTTAAGTGATGCTGAATCACCTCTCTCGGAACCCCCACCAGCTGGTTGGGCTCCCATGCGAATATATCCTTGTTTACGCGCAAGAATTTCACCAATGCTTCCTCTTGGCTTGGGTCGAGGCCGGCTCCTATGGTATAAGTGGCTCCTGAGGACCCGTCCTCATTGAACGGCACCTGCTTGGTTTCCGCCTTGTCTTGGGTGAACAACTGCTTCTTCTTGGTTGGTGCGGCCTCCTGGGCTTCGGGGGCACCGGCGCCGACGGGCTGCGCCG
The DNA here is from genome assembly GCF_018294505.1 of Triticum aestivum. Lineage (NCBI taxonomy): Eukaryota > Viridiplantae > Streptophyta > Magnoliopsida > Poales > Poaceae > Triticum > Triticum aestivum. The sequence continues at coordinate 73,194,730 of NC_057805.1, forward strand.
CTGCAGCGGTCTTGAAGGCAAGCTTGAGCGCCGCCAGGGCCTCCTTGGCGTCCCCCTTGATGGTGAGGACGCCTTTGCTTCCAGGCATCTTCATAAGGTTCTAGGCCGGATGAGTCGCAGCCATGAACTGGGCCAGAGCTGGGTACCCGAGAATGGCGTTGTACGGGAGGCCGATGCGGGCGATGTCGAAGTCGACCAGCTCGGTGCAGTAGTTGTCGCGTGTGCCGAAGGTGATGGGGAGGCGGATCTGCCCCAGGGAGCGGGCAGCGCCACAACCAACTCCTGAGAAAGGCTTGCTGAGGCTGAGGCGCTCAAGCGGCACGTGAAGAAGGCTGAAGGCCTCCACGGAGAGCAAGTTGAGGCCGGCGCCGCTGTCGATGAGGGTCTTGGTGACGACCATGTTGCAGATGGTGGGTGTGCAGAACATCAGAAGCATGCCCGAGCCGGTGATAGTGACAGGGTGGTCTTCTGAGCTGAAGGTGAGGTCGGCCTCAGGCGCGGCCCAGCCGGGCAGAGCCCCCGAGCGCTTGGAAGCGGCACCAATCTGGCGGAGGGACGGCTTGATGTGGCGATCTAAAGGCGGCGCCTGAGAGACGCCTAGCAAGGCCGCGACCGCGTGGTGCGCCGGTGCCGCGTAGCGCGCGGTGAAGAGGTCGCGCAGCTCCTCCCAGGACGCCACCGGGATCCGGGGAGGTTGAGCAGCCAGGCGCGCGGCTCGCTGGCGAGGGCCATGGGAAGCCAGTTGGACATGACCTTGTCGTCACCCCCGGCCTCGAGGACGGCCTCCTCATATGCCAGTAGGAAAGCCGACGGGTCCGCCGCGCCGTCGTAGCGCGGTGGCATCTCTGGCTTGAACTTGGGTGGCCACCGCACCTGCCGCAGGGCGGGGGTCAGGGCTCGGAGCCTCTGGCCCCGTCGTCAACGCCGGCCATCGGAGTCGGTAGCGGGGCGCCTGCCATGAGGGCGGAGCGCGGTGGCGACGGAGCGCAGATCGACGGAAGAGAAGCTACGGCGCACCCCTACCTGGCACGCCAGATGTCGGATCACGGGTTCCGGCAAAACCCTCAAGGTTCGAACACTAGGGTGCGCGCGAAGATTTCCTCCCTACCGATCCACACCCTAGCTCGCTAAGATCTCGCGGACGAACTCGACGAACTCACAACACAAAAGACACAAGATTTATACTGGTTCGGGCCACCGTTGTGGTGTAATACCCTACTCCAGTGTGGTGGTGGTGGATTGCCTCTTGGGCTGATGATGAACAATACAAAGGGAAGAACAGCCTCCTGAGGTTGAGGTGTTCTTGTGCTCGGTGTGTGGCTAAGGGTTGGGTGAGATGCCTCTAAATGAATTTCTTCCCTACGGCGGTGGCTAGCTCTACTTATATAGGCCCTGGTCCTCTCCCCAAATATTGAGCGGAAAGGGAGCCAACAATGGCCAATTTGAAAGGGGACAACCAGTACAACTTATCCTGACAAAAGCGGTCTTCGCCTGCAAAAGGCTCTGGTGGTGACGCCGCCTTAGGCTCCATGGTGACCTCCGTCTTGCCTTCCTGCTGGTCTTGGTCTCGTTGCACCGATATGGAAACCTTTGCTTGATGCCTCGGTACTCCGCGCCTGCGCTTGCCCCTTTAGCACCAAAGAGGAAACGAGGACGCTGCGCGCGTTGGCGCCCACCTGGTCTCGATCGTCATGGCTCACGTCACGAGAACCTCGTGAGGTTTGCCTTGCCTTTATCTCTCCGCCCCTCGTGAGCCTTCCTGGCAAGGCCGCTCCTGAGGAGGTCTTGGGTTGTCCGCCTCGCGAGGCTTGGCCCCTCGCGAGGGTCTTGAGTGCCTTGTCGATGAAGATGGGCCGTACAGGCCTGCTAGCTCAGCCACGCCATGGGCCGCAGGCAGGCAAGTCTGGGGACCCCCGTTCCCAGAACGCCGATAGGGGTGGTGGGCAAAATTTGCCCGGGGGTGCGGGCACCCGGGGGTTTGGGGTGGGGGCACCCGGTGGTGGCCGAATTTGGGCGAAAATTGTGGGAAATGCAAGATTTCGGTGGATTTCGTGGTGGGAAAGGTGGGGATGGATGGGGGAAGGCTAGATCCACTTGCCAAAGAACAAATCCATGGACCAAATCAACAAAATCTCACAAGAACCAACAAATTGTAAGAAAATGTTTTGGGGCTATTTTTGTGGGAATTTCAAATTAGGACGAAAAACAACAAAATCAAGCTTGCAAATGGGGGGTAGGGACTCCAAGATGTGAATCAACCTTGCTCATGGTACCAAGATGTTGTAGGGTGAAACCCTAAGGGAGGATGTTTTCACACTTGGAGGGGGAAAATAGCAAGAACACAAGAACACAAGAGGGGAAACACTCAACCAAACCACAATCACACATCCACTAGAGTAGCATACAAGAGATCCACAAGCATACAAGATCAATCCAAGGAAAATAGCACTAGGGTAAAGTTCTTCCCACCCCTAAGGGAGGTGAGGTCTTGATGATCCTACGATGGGGATCCTTCTCCAAGAGGAGGCCTTGATATCCACAAGAGGATCTTCTCCCTTAGGAGGTCATGATCTCGAAGAGGAGGAAGATGAGCAAAGCTCTCTCAATATCTCACATATACTTTGCTAACCTTAGAAATGAGCTAGATGAGGAGTACTTATAGCCTAGGGACGAATTGGGAAAAAACGGGGGTACAAGGGTCATTATGCCCATAGTGCACGCAGGCACATCCGGAGGTGTCCGGGCACCCAGGGTAAAGGGGACCAGGCACCCAGGGGTCGCTGGGATGAGGAGGACGGGCACCCGAGGATGAAGTCTGGGCACCCATTGTAGCGCCAGGTGAGGGGTCGGGCACCCGGGGGGTCAGGGTGCGGGCACCCGGGGGTGCGGGCACCCGGAGGTGAAAGCCCGAGCACCCGGAGTGGTCAGAGGCCGTGCCCGGTTGGTGCATGCCGGGGGTCCGGGCACCCGGGCCGTAGGAGGCCGGGCACCCGGGGTGGTCCGAGGCCTCCGATGGTTCGCGTCTTGGGGTCCTTTTTCCTCCTCCTTCTCCCTTCTTGGATGGTGTAGATGTTGTCTTGTGCTTAAACTCCTCCTCGTCGTGGATGGTGTAGATGAAGCTCCGGTAATACCTATACTTGCACACGAGAGAGATGTCAAGTAGTATACCATCCTCGAAGGGGTCAAATGAAAACATGTAAAGGAGATGATTAAATTTTATGTATGTGAAGTAGATGTCGCACGTGTCACTTGCCGAACGGACTCTTGACATGGTGACATCCGTAGGATGCTCCGCATCACTTGGTCAAACAAGTATGTTAGTACGCACCACAATACATACGATCATACAATGATGATGCATGACGCCCATCACGTCACAACGCGGGTCTGAGGAGCAGCTCACCCGATGTGCTTTACCGACGAAGTGATTGATGACCCACAAGTATGGGGGATCAATCGTTGTCCTTTCGAATTGTAAGAGTGTCGAACCCAACGAGGAGCAGAAGGAAATGACAAGCGGTTTTCAGCAAGGTAATGTCTGCAAGCTCAGAAATTATCGGTAACAAGTTGTTTGATAGCAAGATAATTTGTAACGGGCAAGTAACGGTAACGGTAAATAAAGTGCAGCAAGGTAGCCCAATCCTTTTGTGGCAAAGGACAGGCCAAAACGGTCTCTTATGATAAGTGATACGTCTCCAACGTATCTATAATTTTTTATTCTTCCATGCTATTATATTATCTGTTTTGGACGTTTAATGGGCTTTATTATGCACTTTTATTTTATTTTGGGACTAACCTATTAACGGAAGGTCCAGTGCAAATTGCTGTTTTTTTTGCCTATTTCAGTGTTTCGCAGAAAAGGAATATCAAACGGAGTCCAAACGGAATGAAACCTTCGCGAGGATCGTTCTTGGAACAAACGCAATCTAGGAGACTTGGAGTGGACGTCAAGGAAGCAACAAGGCGGCCACGAGGTAGGGAGGCGCGCCCAGGGGGTAGGCGCGCCCCCACCCTCGTGGGCCCCTCGTGGCTCCACCGACCTACTTTTTTGCCTATATATACTCATATACCTTGAAAACATCCGAGAGCACCACGAAACCCTATTTCCACCGCCGCAACCTTCTGTACCCGTGATTTTGCATCTTGGAGCCTTTTCCAGCGCTCCACCGGAGGGGGAATGGATCACAGAGGGCTTCTACATCAACACCATGGCCTCTCCGATGATGTGTGAGTAGTTTACCACAGACCTTCGGGTCCATAGTTATTAGCTAGATGGCTTCTTCTCTCTCTTTGGATCTCAATACAAAGTTCTCCTCGATTCTCTTGGAGATCTATTCGATGTAATTCTTTTTGCGGTGTCTTTGTCGAGATCCGATGAATTGTGGGTTTATGATCAAGATTATCTATGAACAATATTTGATTCTTCTCTGAATTCTTATATGCATGATTTGATATCTTTGCAAGTCTCTTGAAATTATCAGTTTGGTTTGGCCTACTAGATTGATCTTTCTTGCAATGGGAGAAGTGCTTAGCTTTGGGTTCAGTCTTGCGGTTTCCTTTCCCAGTGATAGCAGGGGCAGCAAGGCACGTATTGTATTGTTGCCATCGAGGATAAAAAGATGGGGTTTATATCATATTGCTTGAGTTTATCCCTCTACATCATGTCATCTTGCTTAATGCGTTACTCTGTTCATATGAACTTAATACTCTAGATGCATGCTGGATAGCGGTCGATGTGTGGAGTAATAGTAGTAGATGCAGAATCGTTTCGGTCTACTTGTCACGGACGTGATGCCTATATACATGATAATGCCTAGATATTCTCATAACTATGCGCTTTTCTATCAATTGCTCGACAGTAATTTGTTCACCCACCGTAGAAATTGCTATCTTGCGTGGAGCCACTAGTGAAACCTATGGCCCCCGGGTCTATCTTCCATCATATTAATCTCCCGTTAATTAGCTATTTCTATCGCCGTTTATTTTGCAATCTTTACTTTCCAATCTATACAATAAAAATACCAAAAATATTTATCTTATTATCTTTATCAGATCTCACTTTTGCAAGTAGCCGTGAAGGGATTGACAACCCCTTTTATCGCGTTGGTTGCAGGGTTTTGATTTGTTTGTGCAGGTACGAGGGATTTGCGTGTAGTCTCCTACTGGATTGATACCTTGGTTCTTAAAAACTGAGGGAAATACTTACGCTACTTTGCTGCATCACCCTTTCCTCTTCAAGGGAAAACCAACGCATGCTCAAGAGGTAGCAAGAAGGATTTCTGGCGCCGTTTCCGGGGAGGCTTACACCAAGTCAAGTCAAGATTTGATCTCCCGACAACGTGCGATTTCTGGCGCCTTTGCCAAAGAGATCTACGCTCAAGTCAAGACATACCAAGTACCCATCACAAACTCTTATCCCTCGCATTACATTATTTACCATTTGCCTCTTGTTTTCCTCTCCCCCACTTCACCTTTGCCGTTTTAGTCGCCCTTTTTCTGTTCGTCTCTTTTTGCTTGCTTCTTGTATCTTCGTGTGTTAGATCGCTTGTTTCTTCGTCATGGCTAGTCCTTCTATCATTGTTAGTACTCCCGATCGTGAAGTTCTTAATTTTAAACAAAGGGAGGGAGAAAATCTAAAAGATGCTTGGCATAGAATTTGCAACGCTCAGAATAGATCTACTAGGAAGCAATCTACTTCCGTTCTTCTTCACAATTTTTATGTAGGCATTACTCCTTGGAACAGATATATTCTTGATACCATTACTGGAGGAAATTTCTTGGGTAGCCATACTTTTGATTCTTATAATGCTTTGTTAGATTTGTTTGGCCCACCACCTCCTTTGGTTAATGGAACTATTTTAACTTTGGAACATGTGATGCAAAGGCTTGAAATTATTGAAATAAAGTTGCCACTATTGAGTTGATTGAAAATTTGGATAAAAAGATCTACAACCAAATTACCCAATACGGATCTAAGGTAGGAGTTGCTCTTAATTTTTTAAAGAAAATGAACCCATAGTTAACGAGAAGATAGATCGAGATTCCATAAGAATTGATAAACCTGAGGTTATTATTACCAATTTAGGGTCTGCCTTTTCTTCCGCGAAAAATGCCCCAAATCCTCCTCCTACTAAAGTTGCCAAGTTTATGTATGTGCCTAAAAATAAATGTGAATCTTCTAGTAAGGAAAATGCGGATCTCAAATCAATAAGTGTTCACCCCAACTTTTTCGCTATCATTAAGGAACCTTTTGCTACAAATAAATTTCTTGATTTCTTGCCTAGGAGTTTGATCATTAATAAAAAGAAGGAAACTCCTAAGGGTTATAAGTGTTCTATTGAAGAATTGCCAACCAAAGATGATAATACCTAGATCTATTCTTGTTTTTATGCCTAGCTAGGGGCGTTAAACGATAGCGCTTGTTGGGAGGCAACCCAATTTTATTTTTGTTCCTTTCTTTTTGTTCATGTTTAGTAATAAATATTTCATCTAGCCTCTGGTTAGATGTGGTTTTATGTTTTAATTAGTTTTTGTGCCAAGTAAAACCTATAGGATCTTGTTGGGTGATAATTATTTGATCTTGCTGAAAAAGACAGAAACTTTCTGCTCATGAAAACAATTGTTAAAACTCACCAGAAAGTGATAAAATACTGATTCCAATTGAAGTAGATCAATAATCAAATTATCTTGGTCTTCCTTTTTTGGTAGAAATTTTGGATTTCCAGAAGTTTGCGTTTGATACAGATTACTACAGACTGTTCTGTTTTTGACAGATTCTGTTTTTCGTGTGTTGTTTGCTTATTTTGATGAATCTATGGCTAGTATCGGGGGGGGGGGGTATGAACCATAGATAAGTTGGAATACAGTAGGTTTAACACCAATATAAATAAAGAATGAGTTCATTACAGTACCTTAAAGTGGTGGTTTGTTTTATTTCGCTAACGGAGCTCATGAGATTTTCTGTTGTGAAGTTTTCAAGTTTTGGGTAAAGTTTTGATGGATTATGGAATAAGGAGTGGCAAGAGCCTAAGCTTGTGGATGCCCAAGGCACCCCAAGGTAAAATTCAAGGACAACCAAAAGCCTAAGCTTGGGGATGCCCCGAAAGGCATCCCCTCTTTCGTCTTCGTCTATCGGTAACTTTACTTGAGGCTATATTTTTATTCACCACATGATATGTGTTTTGCTTGTAGCGTCTTGTATGATTAGATTCTTTGCTTTTTATTTTACCACAATCATCCTTTCTGTACACACCTTTTGGATAGACACACATGAATCGGAATTTATTAGAATACTCTATGTGCTTCACTTATATCTTTTGTGCTAGATAATTTTGCTCTAGTGCTTCGCTTATTTCTTTTAGAGCACGGTGGTGGTTTTTATTCTATAGAAATTATTGATCTCTCATGCTTCACTTATATTATTTTGAGAGTCTTTTAGAACAGCATGGTAATTTGCTTTGGTTAAAAAAAATTAGTCCCAATGTGATGAGCATCCAAGATAGGTATAATAAAAACTATCATATAAAGTGCATTGAATACTATGATAAGTTTGATTCTTTATGATTGTTTTGAGATATGAAGATGGTGATATTAGAGTCATGCTAGTGAGTAGTTGTGAATTTGAGAAATACTAGTGTTAAAGTTTGTGATTCCCGTAGCATGCACGTATGGTGAACTGTTATGTGATGAAGTCGGAGCATGATTTATGAGTGGCGGTCGGGGACGAGCGATGGTCTTTTCCAACCAATCTATCCCCCTAGGAGCATGCGCGTAGTACTTCGTTTTGATAACTAATAGATTTTTGCAATATGTATGTGAGTTCTTTATGACTAATGCTGAGTCCATGGATTATACGCACTCTCCCCCTTCCACCATGGCTAGCCTCTCTAATACCGCGCACCTTTCACCGGTATCATACATCCACCATATACCTTCCTCAAAACAGCCACCATACCTACCTATCATGGCATTTCCATATCCATTCCAAGATATATTGCCATGCAACTTTCCACCGTTCCGTTTATTATGACACGCTCCATCATTGTCATATTGCTTTGCATGATCATGTAGTTGACATCGTATTTGTGGCAAGGCCACCTTTATAATTCTTGCATACATGTCACTCTTGATTCATTGCATATCCCGGTACACCGCCGGAGGCATTCACATAGAGTCATATTTTGTTGTAATTCTTGAGTTGTAAGTAAATAAAACTGTGATGATCATCATTATTAGAGCATTGTCCCAAGTGAGGAAAGGATGATGGAGACTATGATTCCCCCACAAGTCGGGATGAGACTCCGGACGAAAAAAGAAAAGAAAAAAGAGGCCATAAATAAAAGAGAAAAAGGCCCAAAAAATGAGAGAAAAAGAGAGAAGGCACAATGTTACTATCCTTTTACCACACTTGTGCTTCAATGTAGCACCATAATCTTCATGAGAGAGAGTCTCCTATGTTGTCACTTTCATATACTAGTGGGAATTTTACATTATAGAACTTGGCTTGTATATTCCAATGATGGGCTTCCTCAAAACGCCCTAGGTCTTCGTGAGCAAGCGAGTTGGATGCACACCCACTTAGTTTCTTTTGTTGGGCTTTCATATACTTATAGCTCTAGTGCATCCGTTGCATGGCAATCCCTACTCACTCACATTGATATCTATTGATGGGCATCTCCATAGCCCGTTGATACGCCTAGTTGATGTGAGACTATCTTCTCCCTTTTATGTCTTCTCCACAACCACCATTCTATTCCACGTATAGTGCTATATCCATGGCTCACGCTCATGTATTGCGTGAAGATTGAAAAAGTTTGAAAATGTCAAAAGTGTGAAACAATTGCTTGGCTTGTCATCGGGGTTGTGCATGATTTAAATACTTTGTGTGGTGAAGATAGAGCATAGCCAGACTATATGATTTTGTAGGGATAACTTTCTTTGGCCATGTTATTTTGAGAAGACATGATTGCTTTGTTAGTATGCTTGAAGTATTTTTATTTTTATGTCAATATTAAACTTTTGTTTTGAATCTTTCGGATCTGAACATTCATGCCACAATAAAGAAAATTACATTGAGAATTATGCTAGGTAGCATTCCACATCAAAAATTCTATTTTTATCATTTACCTACTCGAGGACGAGCAGGAATTAAGCTTGGGGATGCTTGATACGTCTCCAACGTATCTATAATATTTTATTGTTCCATGTTATTATATTATCTGTTTTGGATGTTTAATGGGCTTTATTATGCACTTCTATATTATTTTTGGGACTAACCTATTAACTGAAGGCCCAGTGCAAATTGCTGTTTTTTTTGCCTATTTCAGTGTTTCACAGAAAAGGAATATCAAACGGAGTCCAAACGGAATGAAACCTTCGCGGGGATCGTTTTTGGAACAAACGCAATCCAAGAGACTTGGAGTGGACGCCAAGGAAGCAACGAGGCGGCCACGAGGTAGGGAGGCGCGCCCCCCACCCTCGTGGCTCCACCGACCTTCTTCTTTCACCTATATATACTCATATATCCTGAAAACATCTGAGAGCACCACGAAACCCTATTTCCACAACCGCAACCTTCTGTACCCATGAGATCCCATCTTGGGGCCTTTTCCAGCGCTCCACTGGAGGGGGAATCGATCACGGAGGGCTTCTACATCAACACCATGGCCTCTCCGATGATGTGTGAGTAGTTTACCACAGAACTTTGGGTCCATAGTTATTAGCTAGATGGCTTTTTCTCTCTCTTTGGATCTCAATACAAAGTTCTCCTCGATTCTCTTGGAGATCTATTCGATGTAATTCTTTTTGCGGTGTGTTTGTCGAGATCCAATGAATTGTGGGTTTATGATCAAGATTATCTATGAACAATATTTGATTCTTCTCTGAATTCTTATATGCATGATTTGATATCTTTGCAAGTCTCTTCGAATTACCAGTTTTGTTTGGCCTGCTAGATTGATCTTTCTTGCAATGGGAGAAGTGCTTAGCTTTGGGTTCAAACTTGCGGTGTCCTTTCCCAGTGACAGCAGGGGCAGCAAGGCACGTATTGTATTGTTGCCATCGAGGATAAAAAGATGGGGTTTATATCATATTGCTTGAGTTTATCCCTCTACATCATGTCATCTAGCTTAATGTGTTACTCTGTTCTTATGAACTTAATACTCTAGATGCATGTTGGATAGTGGTCGATGTGTGGAGTAATAGTAGTAGATGCAGAATCGTTTCAGTCTACTTGTCACAGACGTGATGCCTATATACATGATCATGCCTAAATATTCTCATAACTATGCGCTTTTCTATCAATTGCTCGACAGTAATTTGTTCACCCACCGTAGAATTTGCTATCTTGAGAGAAGCCACTAGTGAAACCTATGGCCCCCGGGTCTATCTTCCATCATATTAATCTCCCGTTAATTAGCTATTTCTATCGCCGTTTATTTTGCAATCTTTACTTTCCAATCTATACAACAAAAATACCAAAAATATTTATCTTATTATCTTTATCAGATCTCACTTTTGCAAGTGGTCGTGAAGGGATTGGAAACCCCTTTATCGCGTTGGTTGCAAGGTTCTTATTTGTTTGTGCAGGTACGAGGGATTTGCGTGTAGTCTCCTACTGGATTGATACCATGGTTCTCAAAAATCGAGGGAAATACTTACACTACTTTGCTGCATCACCCTTTCCTCTTCAACGGAAAACCAACGCATGATCAAGAGGTAGCAATAAGTTAAGCGTTCTTGAGGGTACACAGGAATTTCACCATGCTACTTTCATCATGTTGGTTTGATTCGTGTTCGCTACTTTGATAATTTGATATGTGGGTGGATCGGTGCTTAGCTGTTGTTCTTACTTGAAAAAACCTCCTAGTTATGATTAACCCCCTCGCAATCATCCGCAACTATGAGAAAGTATTAATATTAAATCTAACCATAGCATTAAACTTTTGGATCCAAGTAGGCCCCTTACAAAGTGGCGCATAAACTAGGGTTTAAGCTTCTGTCACTCTAGCAACCCATCGTCTAATAACTACTCCACAATGCATTCACTGAGGCCCAAATATGGTGAAGTTCCATGTAGTCGACATTCACATGACACCACTAAAGTAATCACAACATACATATCATCAAAATATCAAACACATATCAAGTGCACATGATTACTTGCAGCATGACTTCTCGCGTGACCTCAAGAACAAAAGTAACTACTCACAAATGATAATCATGCTTAAGATCAGAGGGGTATTAAATAGCATAATGGATATGAACATGTAATCTTCCACCAAATAAACCATATAGTAATCAACTACGACATGTAATCAACACTACTAGTCACCCACAGGTACCAATCTGAGGTTCCGGTACAAAGATTGAACACAAGAGATGAACTAGGGTTTGAGAGGAGATGGTGTTTTTGAATATGTTGATGAAGATTATCCTCCCAAAGATGAGAGAGTTGTTGGTGATGACGATGGCTTCGATTTCCCCCTCCGGGAGAGAAGTTCCCCAGGCGGAATCGCTCCGTCAGAGGGCAAAAGTGCTCCTGCTCAAGTTCCGCCTCGAGACGGCGGCGCTTCATCCCGAAAGTCCTCGCCTTATTTTTTCTAGGTCAAAATGACCTATATGCCAGAAGATGGGCACCGGAGGTGGGCTGGGCTGAGCACAACCCACCAGGGCGCGCCTGGGGAGCCTGGTGCGCCCTGGTGTCTTGTGCTCACCAGGTGGCCCCCCTCTGGTAGTTAGTTGCTCTAATATTTATTAAATATTCAAAAACAATTCTCCGTGAAGTTTCAACTCATTTGGAGATGTGCAGAATAGGTATTCATGACATAGCTTTTTCAGGTCCAAAATTCCAGCTGCCGGCATTCTCCCTCTTTGTGTAAACCTTTGCATATTATGAGAGAAAAGGCATTAGAATTACTCCCAAAAGCATTATTATACATAAAAACATCATAAATAATAGTAGGAAATCATGATGCAAAATGGACGTATCAACTCCCCCAAGCTTAGACCTCGCTTGTCCTCAAGCAAAAAACTGATATCGAAAAACATGTCCACATGCTTAGAGAGAGAGGTGTCGATAAAAAACAAAATACAGACATAGAAGCATCATGCTTATTATTAAAACAACAAAGAACTTTAACATAAAACTTTATCGCTATCAAAGATATTGAGCAAGCACCACATGTTGAGGGATCTATGACAATATAACATCTATGTGAATATGAACAAACATAACTCATTACGTTGTCTTCCTTGTCCAATGTCAACAATTTTGACATAATATTAGTGGGGGCTCACAATCATAATAGATGTCCAAGATAGTGTATTTGCATGTGAATCTTCTCTTCCCTTATTAATTCTTCCATGAGTTGCATCATTGACCAATGCTATGTTTGTCAATCTCCAATAAATTTTACCACTTTTACTTTTCCTTATGTGATGTCTTTACTTACCATAAGATTAGCATATGATCTTTTTCATTTATTCTTTTTTCTTCTATTTGATTGCAACAAGGAAGTAAAGAAACAAAAACTCAAACTAAACTTTATTATATATCTCGCACATGATTACATAGATAGAAAGATCACTAAGCAAGCACTTGAAAGGAGATTACTGCTAAACTTTATGCAACTAAATAATGAGATAACTAAAGATCGAACTAGAATAGATAAAGGCAAAGGTAGTGGTGGTGATATGATACCGGGACACCTCCCCCAAGCTTGGCACAAGCCAAGGGGAGTGCTCATACCATGAACACAAGTCTACTTTGGTGGGGAAGATCATGATGGTGGTGGTGATGAGGTAGTAGTCTTCAACAGGTACTCCAATCTACGGATGATGCTCCGGAGGGCGATATGTGTTCTTGTAACAGAATATTTTCACGAGTGAGGTACTTATTTTGAGCACGAACCATCTCGAAGGCCTTAAAGGCTTCAGATTCAGTGGGGGGGTAAGATGAGCGTTGTAAGGTTGAAGGATATCTTCTTCTTCTTCCGCCGGAATAACTTCCCCTCCTACTTGAGTTTGATCCTCCGTTGCCCCATTGCCCTTATTTATCTTGACGGCTTCCTTTGGTTCTTCTCTTTTCAGTTCTATCTTCATCAACCAAGCACCTTATTCCCCGTTGTTGGAAGAGGGAGAAGACATGATGCCTGGATTTGCTAAATCTGACAGAGAAATGTGCAAAACAAGAACAGAAGAATTCTCCGTGATACGGTGGTCAATATGTTCAGGGGGTATATAAAGTTTTATTTTGGGAAACAAGCAAACGAGAGGAAAATGGAGTCAGGAAGGTTCCTGAGGTGGGCACAACCCACCTGGGCGCGCCAGGCATGGCACGCGCGCCCTGGTGTCTTGTGCCATCCTTGGTTGCCTTCTTGGTTGTTTCTTATGTTCCTAATTTTTGTAATATTCCAAAACTGACAAAACATATTTTTATGGATTTTTTGGAGTCTGTTTACTTACCGTATCACATACCTCCTCTTTTTGGAATTTTGGAGTGTTCCCAAAGGTTTCTTTTATGTGTTCCTCCGGTGTCATGGTTTGTATAATATTGCTTTCAACATTAATAGGCGTACTTGAGATATAGTGCTTAATTCTTTGCCCATTGACTACCCTCGGGTTAGTACCTTCGGCATTATTGATCTTGATAGCCCCAGAGCAATAAGCCTCCTCGATAATACACGGTCCTTCCCATTTAGAGAGAAGTTTTCCTCCAAAAAATCTAGAATGAGAGTTGTACAACAGAACACATTCTCCTACTTTGAATTTCCTAGTTTTGGATTCTTTTGTCAGGCCATCTTTTAACTTTTTCTTTGAATTTTTTTGCATTTTCCTAAGCTTGGGTTCTCCATTCATCTAGTGAGCTAATATCAAATAACCTCTTTCCAGCGGCAAGTTTGAAGTCATAATTAAGTTCTTTAATTGCCCAATATGCTTTATGTTCTAACTCAAGAGGCAAATGACAAGCTTTTCCATAAACCATTTTATATGGAGATATACCCATAGTATTTTTATATGCCATTCTGTAGGCCCAACGTGCATCATCTAATTTCCTAGACCAATTCTTTAGGGGCCTATTGACAATTTTTTGTAATATTAGTTTTATTTCTCTATTGCTAAGTTCAACTTGGCCACTAGATTGAGGATGATAGGGTGATGAAATTCTATGGTTAACATCATATTTAGCAAGCATTTTACGGAAAGCACCATGAATAAGGGTGAACCACCATCAGTCATTAAATCTCTAGGGACTCCAAACCTTGGGAAAATAACTTCTTTAAGCATTTGAATGGAAGTGTTATGATCAACACTAATAGATGGAATAGCTTCTACCCACTTATATTAGTAACATAATCAACAACAACCAAAATATGTGTATACCCATTAGAGAAAGGAAAAGGTCCCATATAATCAAAACCCCAAACATCGAATGGTTCAACAGCAAGTGAATACTTCATAGGCATTTCTTGACGCTTACCGATATTACCAATTCTTTGACATTCATCACAAGATAAAACAAAGTTACGGGCATCCTTGAAGAGAGTAGGCCAATGAAAACCAGATTGCAATACCTTGTGAGCAGTTCTATCCCCCGCATGATGCCCTCCATGAGCTTCAGATTGACATTTCCATAGGATTTGTTCCTGTTCATGCTCAGGTACACAACATCTAATAATACCATGTACTCCTTCTTTATAAAGATGTGGGTCATTCCAAAAGTAATGCCTTAAGTCATAGAAGAATTTTTTCTTTTGTTGGTATGTGAAACTAGGTGGTATATATTTAGCAACAATGTAATTAGCATAGTCAGCATACTAAGGAGTATTATGAGAAACATTTATTGCAGCTAGTTGTTCATCAGGAAAACTGTCATCAATAGGTAGCGGATCATCAAAAATATTTTCTAACCTAGAGTTATCAGCTACAAGGTTCGCAGCTCCTTTTCTATCTGTGATATGTAAGTCAAATTCTTGTAGCAAGAGAACCCACCTAATGAGTCTAGGTTTGGCATCTTTCTTTTCCATAAGATATTTTATAGCAGCATGATCAGTGTAAACAATTACTTTGGAATCAACAATATAAAATCTGTATTTGTCACAAGCAAACACAACTGCTAAAAATTCTTTTTCAGTGGTAGCATAGTTTCTTTGGGCACTGTCTAGAGTTTTGCTAGAATAGTGAATAACATTCAATTTCTTGTCAACTCTTTGCCCTAGGACAACACCAACAGAATAATCACTAGCATCACACATAATTTCAAAAGGCAAGTTCCAATCAGGTGGTTGAACAATAGGTGCAGAAGTTAAGGCTTTCTTAAGTGTTTTAAAGGCTTCTACACAATCATCATAAAAAACAAATGGAACATCCTTTTGTAAAAGATTAGTAAGAGGCCTAGAAATTTTAGAGAAGTCTTTAATAAACCTCCTATAGAAACTAGCATGACCAAGGAAACTACGAATACCTTTGATATCTTTAGGACATGGCATTTTCTCAATTGCATCAACTTTAGCTTTATCCAGCTCAATACCTCGTTCAGAAATTTTATGCCCCAAGACAATACCTTCATTAACCATGAAGTGGCACTTCTCCCAATTCAAGACAAGATTAGTTTGCTCACATCTCTACGAAACTCGATCAAGGTTGCTCAAGCAATCATCAAAAGAAGTTCCATAAACAGAAAAGTCATCCATGAAAACCTCAACAAATTTTTCACAAAAATAAGAGAATATAGCAGTCATACATCTTTGAAAGGTAGCAGGTGCATTGCATAAACCAAAAGGCATACGTCTATAGGCATAAGTTCCAAAAGGGCAAGTAAAGGTAGTTTTCTCTTGACCAGGTT
Source organism: Triticum aestivum (assembly GCF_018294505.1). NCBI lineage: Eukaryota > Viridiplantae > Streptophyta > Magnoliopsida > Poales > Poaceae > Triticum > Triticum aestivum. Next base: position 73,210,574 of record NC_057805.1, read on the forward strand.
GTGAAACATGTATTTGATAAAAAAACAGAATATCCATCAAGGAAGCAAAAGTGTGTGTGCTTAGATAATCTTTCCAACATTTGATCAATAAAAGGCAGAGGGTAATGATCTTTTCTAGTTGCTTTATTTAGTTTTCTAAAATCAATTACCATTCTATAGCCAGTAACAATTCTTTGTGGAATAAGTTCATTTTTATCATTAGGAACAACAGTAATACCTTCCTTTTTAGGGACACAATGAACGGGACTTGCCTATCTACTATCAACTATGGGATAGATTATACCTGCTTCAAGAAGCTTTAGTATTTCAGTTCTTACCACTTCTTTCATCTTAGGATTCAAATGTCGTTGATGATCAACAACGGGTTTAGTCAGGTTCCATATTGATCTTGTGCTGACAGAGAGTGGGACTAATGCCCTTAAGATGATCAAGAGTATATCCAATAGCAGCATGATGCTTCCTCATAGTTTTTAGTAATCTTTCTTCTTCATGCTCTGTAAGGTTAGCACTAATAATAACAGGATATATCTTTTTGTCATCAAGATAAGCATATTTCAAAGTGTCAGGAAATTGTTTTTATTCAAACTCATGATCACCTTTAGGTGGAGGAGGACCTCCTAGAGTTTCAATAGACAAATTGTGTTTGAGCAGAGGTCGTTGTTCGAAGAAATTTGTATCTATTTCATTTCTTTCATGCATATGCATGTCATTTTCATGGTATAGCCAATATTGTTCTAGTGGATCGGTAGGGGGTGTAGCAATAGAAGCAAGACCAATTATTTCATCCTTACTAGGTAATTCTTTCTTATAAGGTTGTTTATTAAACTTTGAGAAATTAAACTCATGAGACTCATCACCAAAGCTAACACTGACAATTTATTTTTCACAGTCTATTTTAGCATTAACGGTGTTCAAGAAAGGTCTACCAAAGATAATGGGACAAAATCATCTTGTGGGGAACCAAGAACTATAAAATCAGTAGGATATTTAATTTCCCACACAAGATTCAACATCTCTAACAATCCCAAGTGGTGTGATGGTGTCTATATTAGCAAGTTTAATAGTAACATCTATGTCTTCTATCTCACCGAGTGCTATGTCATTCATAATTTCTTGGTAAAGAGTAAAAGGAATATCACTCATGCTAGCACCTAAGTCACATAAACCATGATAGCAATGATCTCCAATTTTAACTGAGACAACAGGCATGCCAACTACGGGTCTATGTTTATCTTTATCATCATGTTTGGCAATTCTAGCAGCTTCATCACATAAGTAAATAGCATGCCCGTCAATATTTTCTACCAGGAGATCTTTAGCCATAGCAACACTAGGTTCTACTTAAATTTGCTCAGAAGGTTTAGGTGCCTTAATATTACTTTTGTGAACCACAGTTGAAACCTTAGCATGCTCTTTTATCCTTATAAGGAAAGGTGGTTTTTCAATATAAGCAGTAGGCACAACTGGATCAACATTGTAAATAATGGTTTCATCTTTAAGTATGACCGGTTCTTTAATTTCTTATTTAATAGGTGGGTGATATTTAAACCACTTATCCTTAGGGAGATCACCATGAGTAGCAAAATTCATAGAAAGAGGCTACTATCTCAGAGTCAAGTACATATTTAGTGCTAAACTTTTGAAAGGCATTGGTATTCATAAAATATTTAACACAATTAAACTTAAGCTTAATACCTAACTCTTTACCTTCGTCGAGTTCCCAATCTTCAGAGTTGCATTTAATTCTTTCTAAAAGATCCCACCTTAATTCAATAGTCTTCTTCATAAAAGAACCAGTGCAAGAAGTATCGAGCATGGATTGATCATCACGAGAAAGCCGAGCATAAAAATTGTGAATAATAATTTCTCTACAGATCTCATGATTGGGGCATGAATATAACATTGACTTAAGCCTCCCCGAGCTTTATCTATACCTTCTCCTGTACGAGGCCAACAATTATATATACAATTTCGATCACGATGAACTAGATCATAGGATTTTTTTGGTGAAATTCCAATTTCAATCGATTCCAGTTCCAAGATCCAATATCATCGAATGGCCTATACCATGTCAATGATTTTCCCTTCAAATATAAAGGGAAAACCATCTTCTTAGATTCATCTCCAGGAAACCTGCAAGCTTAAATAATCCACGAATTTCATCCACATAGATCAAGTGCATATCAGAATGTTCGGTTCCATCTCCTGCATAAGGATTAGCTAGAAGTTGCTCTATCATACTGTCGGTGTCAAAACCGGCGGATCTCGGGTAGAGGGTCACGAACTGTGCGTCTAGGGTCGATGGTAACAGGAGACGGGGGACACGATGTTTACCCAGGTTCGGGCCCTCTCTATGGAGGTAATACCCTACTTCCTGCTTGATTGATCTTGATGAATATGAGTGTTACAAGAGTTGATCTACCACGAGATCATAATGGCTAAACCCTAGAAGTCTAGCCTGTATGACTATGGTAATGTGTATATGCCTATCCGGACTATGCTCTCCGGTTTATATAGACACCGGAGAGATCTAGGGTTACATGGAGTCGGTTACATCAGAGGGAATCTACATAGTCGGTTTCCAAGCTTGCCTTCCACGCCAAGTAGAGTCCAATCCGGACACAGGTACACTCTTTGGTCTTCATGTCTTCACAGCCCATCAGTCCGGCCCAAAGGATAACAGGCCGGACGCCCGAGGACCCCTTAGTCCAGGACTCCCTCAGTAGCCCCTGAACCTTGGCTTCAATGACGAGGAGTCCGGCGCGCAGATTTGTCTTCGGCATTGCAAGGCGGGTTCCCTCCTTCCGAACTCCAGAATAGTCTTTGGATGTAGTAAGTATATCCGGACCCGTGCATATAATTGCAGAGAATACAATATTCCATGAGTTCAATTTGTTGACAACTGTTTATGACATCGTATCACGCCTGCCCAGTTACTATTTCCAACCGTTGGCTAGCACGTCGCCCCACGTCTCGGGGCGCGGTTTTACTGGCACGTCTTGTCAAGGCAGAGATCGTGTCCCCTTTATTCACGGGATTTTCATTAATGCAGGCGTGGGTAGCCCAACCGTCCCCTGGGCACAACTCTTTGGGGATAGGTAAGTTTCGAGACCCAGGTGGAGACGCTCAGTATTTGGGGTCTTTATATAGGGACCCAGTCTCGTCTTTTTCTTTTGCGCTTGTTTCTTCCTCAACCCCTGCCACCTCGAGTTCTAACCCTCGGGTTCCAATCTCCACCAGCCCCAATCATGTCCGGATCCAGCCGTCCAGGCCGGTGGGTGGCTTCTTCTGTCACAGAGGAGGATATCGCAAAGCTCCGCGCGGCGAGGTATCTGACCCCAGAAATCCTTCAGCGGCTTCCTGCAAAGGGGCAGGTTATTCCTACCCCCAAATCCGGCGAGAGGGTAATATTTGTATCCCACTTCCTCCACGGGTTAGGGTTCGCGCTTAACCCCTTCGTCCGGGGGCTCATGTTCTACTATGGGCTAGATTTTCACGATCTGGCCCAGACTCTATTCTCCTCATCTCGACATTTATCGTCACGTGTGAGGCCTTCCTCCGGACTCCTCCGCACTTTGGTTTGTGGCTCAAGACCTTTGATGTGAGGCCGCAGGTGATAGAGGAGGAGCAGGCAGAGTGCGGCAGCGTCATAATAGGCAGGCTTGCCAGCGCGGTTTGGTTTGAAGGATCTTTCGCCAAGTCTTCCGACCTATGGTAGCAGGGGTGGTTTTACATCAACGAGCCGCGAGGCTCCAAGTGGGCGGCTATGCCTGCGTTCCGACCCTCCAATTCAGCTTGCTCCATGGATCAATACGGGATTGGACTGGGGATCCGTCAATGAAGTGCAGACTCTGCAAAGTCGCATCTGAAGCCTTACCGAGAAGGGCATCGATCTTGTCAACGTCGTTCAAGTAATGCTAGTCTACCGGACCCTGCCATGTCAGCGGCGGCCTCTTCGTATGTGGGAGTTTAATCCAGAAGGGCGGCGGAGTCTTCAACACTTCTTCGGCACCACACACGAAGGAATGTGGAAATTGTATTTCGGGGAAAGAGAGCAATGGTCGGACACCACCGAAGACGTTGGCCTTGTCTGCAATCATCCGGACACTGCGGTAAGTATTCAATCTCCAAACACCTTCCATTCAAGCATCTCTTGACAAGATACTGAACAATCCATCCCTATACAGGACTGGATAAAGAAATCGGTGTTAATCTGGTGTCCGGCGCCCCTTCCCGAAGACTATGCGACCGCCCTGCTGACGAGAATGCTGATTCCGACACCGTACCACGTGTCCGCAGAGGGGGGCGACAGTAGGGAGCCCAGAGGTGATACCCGCCCCGAGGATGAATTATACGTTGTGTTCAGGGAAACCGAAACACCTTTGTCCAAGGGCAAAGGTGTAGAGGAAACCCTCCATGGCAAAAAGAGGGCCGCTTTCGAAGATCGGGAGGGGAAGCCTTCCAAGAGAGGAAAAATGCCATCGGCGGGGGGCTCGGGCCGGGCGAGCGATGCTGCCGTAGGGATTTATGACGAGGACGAACCTCTGGCCAAACCGTAAGTGAAGCTGGGGCACTTTTAAACGTACCTCATTCTTTTCCTATTAGTGAAGTAATCATCCGACATATGTACATCCACGCAGGTTAACGCCTGGTGTTTCTCAATCGTCCTCCTCCTCGGGACACCTTCTTCCAGAGATGATGGAGAGTGACACGTCTTCTCCGGCCTCCTCGCCCAACAGGGGGATGATACCGAGGTGTTGTCCCGAAGGGCTCCTCCCGATTGTCAAGTAGTGCAGGAAACGAAGAAGGCGTTACCCAAAGGTGATGCCTCTGTCACTCAGGGTTCAGGAATCAAGAATGACGGCCCCGGACAGTCCGGTTCACAGCCGGAGACGATTCCGGAGGCGAGTAAACGGATTCCTTCAAAGGATTGCCGTACTTCGGCGGCGGTTTCCAAAGACCCCGGAGCGCCGGAAATGCTGACGGACATGCTGCGACAAGCGTCCATTTCAGAGGAGCACCGTGCCTTGATGGTTATGGTGGTCGAAAGGGTTCTATCCACGAAGAGCGGATTGAACGAGGCCTTCTCGAGCCTTCTGAGAGGTTTTGAGGTTTGTGATGTAGTTTTGCCAATTGAATAATATTGACAGAATGCACCTATTGTATATGCAGTAGCCCCTGAGACTCGGGTTGCCTTCCGAAGGAAGCGATCGCAGGATAAAAAAGATGTGCTCAGGTACTAACCTTGATTTAACTTGGAATACAGGCTGTCTCTCCTCCCGCGGTTACCCGAAATACGGAAGTGGCCGAACTGCAGCGAAAGCTGGATATTGCGGAAGATGACATTGCATTGACGACTCGCAAGGTATGTATTTCGAGCGTTCCTTACACCAATGTGTTTGTTATTTAGGCCTGACGCCGAAAAGAGTTTTATATGAAATGTGCATGAGTGCAGATGGTGCTGCCGCCGTTGAAGCTCTTCGGGCGGAGCTAGCCCGGGCCAAGGAGCAGGCCCGGTGTAGTGATGCGGCTGCTGAGAAGGCATCAGCTGAGCTAAGAGCCGAACAAGCAGCTCGGCGCCAAAATGAGGAGAAAATATCCGCACTGGCGGTTGAATTGAAGAATACTGCCAGCCGCTGTGAATACCTTGAGAAGGAGAATAAAGCCAAAATGGCTAAACTTGATAAGGCCGTACGAGATGCGAGTGAAGCTCGGTCTGAATCTAGGGCAGCTCGTGAAGAGATTCGACAGGCTAAGGATATAGCGGCCGGTAAGCCCTTTTTGCTTCAGACTAAGTTTGGCGATCCGGACTATGCTCAGCTGAACCAGGTCTGGAGTTCTCCGGCTGAATTTTTGGACTTGCCGAAGAGTTCATTCGATGCGGCGCAATTTTACCAAGCGCAAGAGGGGTATGCCACGGAGAAGCTTTTCTGGTCACAATTTTGCGCATCAAAGCGCCCTCTGTTTCTGAATGAACAGATGTCCCAATGGGCCGAGCTTCATAGGATATTCGGCGACACCATGAAGAACGTCATAATCCGGTTGTGGCCGAATGAGCCTGTTCCAAAGAGCTACTTTGACCTGGTGCGGCGTCTTGTTGATGCGGTGCCGCGTATCGATGCTGCGAAGTGGTCGGCGTGCATTGAAGGTGCACGGATGGCTTTGCTCGAGTCAAGACGTTCTGGGGTAAGATGAAGGCCGTCGATGTTGCGGCGAAGAGTCCGCCCAAGGGCAAGGATCGTAATGAGCCGGGGCATTATTTTGAAGACGTCCTGGAAGCCGCCCTCCTGGTAGAGGGTCAATGCTCGAAGAACATAATGTTCGAGTGAGGTGTATTAGAATTGTAAAAGACAATTTTATAATTGATCTATTTTATATTTTTGCTCAAAAGCTTGAATTCCTCCTGTGCGGCCGTTTTAATATAATCTGAAAGTTTTCCAGTCGTCGGCTTCAGCCTCTCGTAGGAAGTACGGGGGTGTTCGGAAAAGCATTTAATCACTCTTTATCCAACGTCTTGGTCCGTGAAGGAGGTGATAATGCAGCGAACCAGGCAATCGGACTATAAGGCGTTAACACTTTCACTTAGCCATAGGAGTTTTATGGTGGGACTACGACATAGCCTCTGGTATGTATGCGGCATATAGTGCTTACATATTTGATCTGAAAAAGATCCCTCGTGTGACACGGAGAATCGCTAAGGATTCCAAGAAGTCGTCAAGTGGTTGACCAGCTCTCGCCGCATCATGACAGTCAGTTTTCGGCTTTCTCTACTAAAGTGCTCATCCGGTTTAGACCAGGGCACAATCGCAGTAGTTATCCCTTTACTACCCTAGCCAATAGAGCGGAACGTAGGGTAGCAAGCACAGGAGCCGGGCAACCCAACTATTGACCCAAGACAATGATTCGGAGCTGATGCATATAAGGCCAAACTTGCGACGCCGAAGTACGCTATAGAGCTGTTCGGACTTTTGCTGGCAACTCATTCGTTCCCATACCGAGCCCCTGGCAGGGTATGCCGAGGTGCATCTGTAAAGCAACCGTTGAGGTCGTACTCATTGTTGAAAGAGATTAGTTCGGACGAGGTTTACTGGGAGCGGAGCAATATGCCAATGATAAATTTATGTATATATAAAAGAAGAAACCACAAACCTGGCTATTTGACATGCTCGGGGTCGGGAAAAGAGGAAAAAGGGCATAGTACAGGCTCGGAATAAAGAGTGCGGTCTACAAAAAGTTATTTTGGACCTCCTGTCGCACATCTGCGCCGCCCGTCCTTGGGGAGGGGAATCCTTAACGGAAGTAGCCCCTTAGGTGAGTGTACAGATCCGAACTCCGATAGAGTCCATTGTAGATGCTGTCCTGTTGGTCACCTGTTCTTAAGAGATGATACAGAAAAATAAGAAAAACAGATAAAAACATTATGAGAATGCTTGCAGGGTTGTCCGTATTGTTCTTCCGCCGATGCCCATGGTATCTTGAGTGCGTGGTGATGTACGCGTGGTGTAAATCTTGCCAGTATGTTAGGTGGGTGGCGGAAACCGAACTGCTATTTCCGTTTCGGGAGTGATCGAACTTCCGAGGGAAACTGTTTCTGGCCCCTGGTGTTCGGCTGGCGAGCCGCTCCGTCGTCTTTATCGCCTGGTGGCCTCCCCTTGTGATCGGGGTTAAGCTTGCCTGCCTCCTTGAGGACCCAATAGTTTCTGTTGGTATGATTAGCTGGCTTATCAGGGTGATCGTGAATCTGACAAGGTCGGTCCAATATCCTGTCGAGGGTGGATGGTCCATCCTGGTTTGCCTTTAGTGGCTTCTTCCGTTGACCGAGTTTCGGATTGTGAAATCTGGCCTTGACCGCTGTGTCGCGTAATCTTTCAGTATTATTGTGACTGTTGTGTTCAATTCGTCGTGGCTTACCGTTGCCGTCTCGGATTTCGGAAGTTCCCGGGTCGCTGGCGTTGTTGCTTTTACAAGCGAGCCAGTTGTCTTCTCCCGCACAAAAGCGAGTCATTAGAGCGATAAGGGCTGTCATGGATTTGGGTCCTTCGTGGCCGAGGTGACGTGCTAGCCATTCATCCCGGACTCTATGTTTGAAGGCCGCGAGGGCTTCTGCGTCCGGACAGTCGACAATTTGGTTCTTTTTGACTAAGAACCTAGTCCAGAGCTCCCTGGCTGACTCGCCGGGCTCCTGGACAATATGACTTAAGTCATCGGCATCTAGTGGCCGGACATATGTTCCTTGGAAGTTGTCCCGAAAGGCGTCTTCCAAATCTTCCCAGTTGCCAATAGAATTTTCTAGCAAACTGTTTAGCCAGTACCGAGCCGGTCCTTTAAGCTTGAGAGGTAGGTATTTAATGGCATGAAGGTCGTCTCCGCGAACCATGTGAATATGGAGGAGGTAATCCTCAATCCATACCGCGGGGTCTGTTGTTCCATCGTATGATTCGATGTTAATCGGTTTAAACCCGTCTGGAAATTCATGCTCCATTACCTCGTCAGTGAAGCAGAGAGGGTGTGCGGCTCCTCTATGTTGGGCCACACTATGAAGCACCTCCGGCGGACTCTATTTACGGTGTTCGGACCGGGTGTGGTCGGCTCTGTTGTGTCCGAATAGGTAACCCTCATCACCGGTCGGGGCATGTCCCCGCGATCTGTATACTGATTTTGTGTGTCCCGTTCTACCCTTCAGGTCTTGTTGGATGTCGCGGGTATTCCCCGAGCTGTTTTGTTCTTGTTTTGATGGTCGGATGGGTTGGTATGGTGCTCTGCTTGGGCCATTTCTTTATCCGGATCGAACTGTGGTCGGCCTACCGCATTATTCGATGGTGGTGTGGGCTCCAACGCCCTGCCATCGTATTGAGGGAGCCACCTACTCTTGGGGTGGCTTATGTCTGGGCTGCTAAGGCCGTATTCTTCGGCGGCCAGGACCTCGGTCCATCTATCATTGAGCAAATCTTGGCTCGCTTGAAGCTGCAGCTGCTTCTTCCTTAGGCTCCTTGCAGTAGCTATGAGCCGGTATTTAAAGCGCTCCAGTTCGATAGGTTCCTTAGGCACGATAAAATCCTCGTTGCCGAGGGTCTCTTCTTCACCGGAGAGTGGGAGATAATTGTTATCCTCCGAGTCGCCATATGTGGCCTGTTCATCAGGGCTATCTTTCCCTCCTCCCTGTTCCTCCTATTCGGATCCTACCTCGACAGGGTCTTCATCGTCCGGAGTGTTATCTTCTCTGGTGCTAGTATTGTTTTCTCTTGAGCGACGTGACTTAGAGCGGCGCCGGGCGCGCCGATGTTCGTACTATGTACCAGGAGGTTCATCTTTGACTGGGTCCTCCTTGTCATCGTCGAGAGCGTCATTGGGTGTGTCTACCATACACACGTCGTACCATGAAGTGGCCATCCCGCGTCTAGCGGGTAGTGAGTTATGGCCTTGCCCCTCATCGCCGTCCATACCGTCGATGTCTTCGGAGCCGGGGCCAAGCGTGTTGGTTGGGTATTCGACAGTGGCTATGAAGTGGGTGGCGGGTGGGAAGCAAAATTCTCCATCATCCGTCGCAAGTTCGAACCGAACATAGTTCGGCGGCGAGTTGCCTGCCAAGGATAGGTTTTTTAGTGAATTTAGTACGTCTTCCATGGGCGAGTGTTGGAAGACGTTTGCGGCGCTGAACTTGAAGATCGATAACCGATTGAGTTCGACATCTGCGGACTCGCAGAGTTCGGAACTTGTCGCCGGAGACGAGTCCGGGTTCCGTTGATGCAGATATCATATGAAGTAGAATCCATGTGCGACTCCAACGCCGCTGGATCAGCAGCCTCTGTGACGGGGTTGAGCTTCCCATCTTCGGATGACTCGATCTGATTCAGATCTAAGGCCAGAGTTGTTGCAAGAGCTATCTCCTGGATGGGGCCCGATGACAGGTTTAGGCCATGCTCATCGGGGTGGAGGGGTGCGATGGCCGCGGTTCCGAATCCATTGAAGATCAAGTCTCCACGGATGTCCGCGACGTAGTTCAAGCTCCCAAATCTGACCTAATGACCAGGGCGTAGCTGTCGATCTGCTCCAGATGGCCAAGGGAGTTGGCCCGCAGTACGAAGCCGCCGAATACGAAGATCTGTCCGGGGAGGAAGGTTCCTCCTTGGACAGTGTCATTGCCGACGATTGAAGGGGCCATCGAACCTTTCGTCGGCGGCATAGTGGAAATCTCAATGAAAGCACCAATGTCAGTGTCAAAACCGACGGATCTCGGGTAGGGGGTCCCGAACTGTGCGTCTAGGGTCGATGGTAACAGGAGACGGGGGACACGATGTTTACCCAGGTTCGGGCCCTCTCTATGGAGGTAATACCCTACTTCCTGCTTGATTGATCTTGATGAATATGAGTGTTACAAGAGTTGATCTACCACAAGATCGTAATGGCTAAACCCTAGAAGTCTAGCATGTATGACTATGGTAATGCGTATATGCCTATCCGGACTACGCTCTTCGGTTTATATAGACACCGGAGAGATGTAGGGTTACATGGAGTCGGTTACATCAGAGGGAATCTACATAGTCAGTTGCCAGGCTTGCCTTCCACGACAAGTAGAGTCCAATCCAGACACAGGTACAGTCTTCGGTCTTCATGTCTTCACAGCCCATCAGTCCGGCCCAAAGGATAACAGGCCGGACGCCCGAGGACCCCTTAGTCCAGGACTCCCTCACATACCCAAAGGAATTTCATAACCAATATTTTCATTATGTGCAGTAGGTTGAGGGGCAACTAATTGTGCTTCCGGTCGAAGTGAAGATACCCCGAACAAACCCCTCAAAGGATAGTTTTCCATAGTAGCAAGTGACAATAAATTTCAGCACGTAGTAATAATTTTTGCTTACCAATTTCCACTTACCAAGAGCGCTTCACTCCCCGGTAATGGTCCTAGAAAAGATTCTTGATGACCCACAAGTATAGGGGATCAATCGTAGTCCTTTCGACAACTAAGGGTGTCAAACCCAACGAGGAGCAGAAGGAAATGACAAGTGGTTTTCAGCAAGGTAATGTCTGCAAGCACTGAAATTGTCGGTAACAAGTTGTTTGATAGCAAGATAATTTATAATGGACAAGTAACTGTAACGGTAAATAAAGTGCAGAAAGGTAGCCCAATCCTTTTGTGGCAAAGGACAGGCCAAAACGGTCTCTTGTGATAAGCAAAGCGTTCTTAAGGGTACACGGGAATTTCACCATGCTACTTTCATCATGTTGGTTTGATTCGTGCTCACTACTTTGATAATTCGATAAGTGGGTGGACCAGTGCTTAGGTGTTGTTCTTACTTGAACAAACCTCCTACTTATGATTAACCCCCTCGCGAGAATCTGCAACTATGAGAAAAGTACTAAGATAAAATCTAACCATAGCATTAAACTTTTGGATCCAAATCGGTCCCTTATGAACTAGCGCATAAACTAGGGTTTAAGCTTCTGTCACTCTAGCAACCCATCATCTAATAACTACTCCATGATACGTCTCTGTCGTATCTATAATTTTTTATTGTTTCATGCCAATATTATACAACTTTTACATACTTTTGGCAACTTTTTATATGATTTATTGGACTAAGCTATTGATCCAGTGCCCAGTGCCAGTTACTGTTTTCTGCATGTTTTTTGTATCGCAGAAAATCCATATCAAACGAAGTCCAAATGCAATAAAATTTTACAGACAATTATTTTGGAATATATGTGATTTTTGGGAGTTGGAATCACTGCAAACGGAGGCCCACACAGCCCACAAGGCAGCAGGGCGCGCCAGAGGCCCCTGGCGCGTGGTGGTCGGTTGTGCCCTCCTCGAACATCAGTTGGGGCTCTACTTCAGGCGCAAGGAAGCTTATATCCGGAAAAAATCGTGTTAAAATCTCAGCACAATCGGAGTTACGGATCTCCCGGAATATAAGAAACAGTTTTCGGCCAGATCAGGGGAGCGCGAAACAGAAGAGAACAGAGAGGGAGATCCAATCTTGGAGGGGCTCCCGCCCCTCCGCCGCCATGGAGACCAAGGACCAGAGGGGGAACCCTCCTCCCATCTAGGGGGGAGGCCAAGGAAGAAGAAGAAGGAGTGGGGTTCTCCCCCCCTCGCTTCGGGTGGCGCTGGAGTGCCACCGGGGCAATGATCGGGACGGCGATCTACATCAACAATCTTGCTACCGTCAACACCAAGTTTCTACCCCTCTATGCAGCGGTGTAACACCTCTTCCCCCTGCTATAATCTCTACTTAAACTTGGTGCTCAACTCCATATATTATTTCCCAATGATCTATGGTTATCCTATGATGTTTGAGTAGATCCGTTTTGTCCTGTGGGTTAATCGTGATCTTGGTTGGTATGATTGTATATTTTATTTATGGTGCTGTCCTACGGTGCCCTCCGTTCTCGCGCAAACGTGAGGGGCCCCCGCTGTAGGGTGTTGCAATATGTTCATGGTTCGCTTATGGTGGGTTGCGAGAGTGACAGAAGCTTAAACCCGAGTAAGTGGGGTATGACGTATGGGAGTAAAGAGGACTTGATACTTAATGCTATGGTTGGTTTTTACGACCTTAATGATCTTTAGTAGTTGTTGCCTAGGGACAAATGACTTTCTTGTTGACAAAAGCTCTCTACTAAAACTAACTTAGTTGTGTCTTTATCTAAACAGCCCCTAAATTTTATTTACGTGCTCTTTATTACCTTGCAAACCTATCCTATCACACCTACAAAGTACATCTAGTTTCATACTTGTTCTAGGTAAAGCGAACGTCAAGTGTGCGTAGAGTTGTATCGGTGGTCGATAGAACTTGAGGGAATATTTGTTCTACCTTTAGGTCCTTGTTGGGTTCGACACTCTTATTTATCGAAGAAGGCTACAAACGATCCCCTATACTTGTGGGTTATCACTCCACAATGCATTCCTTAGGCCCAAATATGGTGAAGTGCCATGTAGTCGACGTTCACATGACACCACTAAAGGAATCACAACATACATATCATCAAAATATCGAACACATATCAAGTTCACATGATTGCTTGCAACATGACTTCTTCCGTGACCTCAAGAACAAAAGTAACTACTCACAAATGATAATCATGCTCAAGATCAGAGGGGCATTAAATAGCATAATGTATCTGAACATATAATCTTCCATCAAATAAACCATATAGTAATCAACTACGAGATGTAATCAACACTACTAGTCACCCACAGGAAATCTGAAGTTCCGGTACAAAGATTGAACACAAGAGATGAACTAGGGTTTGAGAGGAGATGGTGTTGTTGAAGAAGATTGGTCCTCCCATGATGAGAGGATCGTTGGTGATGACGATGGCTTCGCTTTCCCCCTCCGGGAGGGAAGTTCCCCCGGCGGAATCGCTCCGCCGGAGGGCAAAAGTGCTCCTGCCCAAGTTTCGCCTCGAGACGGTGGTGCTTCATCCCAAAAGTCCTCCCCTTGTTTTCTCTAGGTCGAAATGACCTATATACCAGAAGATGGGCACCAGAGGTGGGCTGGGCTGAGCACAACCCACCAGGGCGCACCTGGGGGGCCTGGCGCGCCCTGGTGTCTTGTGCTCACCAGGTGGCCCCCCCTCTGGTAGTTATTTGCTCCAATATTTATTAAATATTGCAAAAAATTCTCCGTGAATTTTTAGCTCATTTGGAGATGTGCGGAATAGGTATCTCCGACATAGCTTTTTCAGGTCCAGAATTCCAGCTGCCGTCATTCTCCCTCTTTGTATAAACCTTTGCATATTATGAGAGAAAAGGCATTAGGATTTCTCCCAAAAGCATTATTATACATAAAAACATCATAAATAACAGTAGGAAATCATGATGCAAATGGACGTATGAGTGATGCAGCACCAATTTCCCAATGGTTTAAACCCATAAACATCAAACAATACGATGGAACTACGAACGACGCGGTATGGATAGAGAGCTTCCTCATGCACATACACATGGCCTGAGGTTATGAACTCCATGCCATCAAATATTTACCCCTGAAGCTTAAAGGATCAGCTCGGCACTAACTTAACAGTCTGCCTGAGAACTCGATCGGCAAATGGGAAGATTTGGAGGATGCTTTCCGAGCAAATTTCCAAGGAACACATGTTCGACCTCCAAATGCCGATGATCTCGGCCATATTGTACATGAGCAAGGAGAGTCAGCCAAAAAATTCTGGAACCCGTTCGGGACAAAGAAGAACTAGATTGTGGACTGCCTAGATGCTGAAACTATAGCAGCTTTCAAACACAGCATCCACGACGAGTTGCTCGCTAGAGAGCTGATACGTCCATTTTGCATCATGTTCTCCTACTGTTATTTATAGTGTTTTGGTCATTATTTCACTTATGATGCAATTCAAATGCCTTTTCTCTCTTAATTTACATGATCTATATGTATAGGGAAATATCTGGCAGCTGGAATTCTGGACCTAAAAGAGCTACAACAGAGATAACTATTCTACGGAGCTCCAAATGATCTGAAACTTCACAAATATTTTTTATTTAATATGTAAAAAATACCGGAATGAAGTAGAGCCTCCAAATTGGTCATATTTTACTATGGAACCTAAGTTCGGTTTAATCTCATACTCAGCGGCTGCTACCTCAGGTTGTGCTATAGGTTCACGCATGAAGTTGTTGCTTGGAGTAGCAAAAATCCCAAGATTATGAGCCATGGTAATCTTTTTGTTTTTTTCAACTGACAAGACTTGCAACTAAAAAATAAAACTTAAACTAAAAACCAGAAAAGTAAAGACAAAAACTAAAAACTAACTTTAATAAAAACCTGTAAACACAAAGACTAGGAATACTAAACTCCTCCCCAGCAATGGCGCCAGAAAAATGGCTTGATATCTCTTTTTTATTGATTCGGTATTGGTACAAAAAAGAGTATCCCGCACCTATTTCCCTAGAGGTGACCCTGGGTTATCGAACCCACAAGAGGAAGATTCTCTTGAAGCGATGGTCTCTAGCAAGCTTTTGTCAAAGTTTCAAATCCAACTTTTGATTGGATCAACAATCAAATAGCGATTCAAATACTTATAATAAAAAGGGTATGGGCATGAGGGCTTATGCTTTTTTGAGAGTATACCAATGTCGTACCATATTTTGATAGAAGAGAGAGCATATTTACAGGAAGTGTAGCCCAAATGCGTACATACGGGCGTTCACAGAACACCAACACCAACACCGACCCTAAACCCTAGGGTAACTTCTCACAAAACGTTCTAAACCACCAACACCACCCGTCGTATGTCGCCAATCTATGACCTCGCCTAGGATGTTCATGACAAGCTCCGTAGGTCGCTTATGTTGCTCCACCCTGTGAAAGACTCTCGCAATGAGGTCTTATGCTTACAACCTTGTATTTGCGATGTGATCAAATAAGATATTAGTTTCTGCGCTGGAAGTCACCCGTCGAGATGTGCTTGTTACGGAAAGTGGGGGATGTGTCCAAATAACATCTTGACCGGCACGAGTCCTGCATCAAGAATCAGTTGTCCTACCACAGGCCCTATCCATCGCGCGGGGTTGCCTTGATATTAAGATAATCAAATTATATAAGAGCTATGGGCGTTTAATGACTAAACCTCATTCTCCCCAGGGATAAGATCCATGTTACCCTACTAAACCTTATTGTCACCGGTGTTCGGTATAGCACTTCACGGCCTCCTTGCTCCTAGCCTCACCGGTGCTCGATCTCCATGATCCCGGGTACCTGCAGGGATGAAGATCGCGGACAAGACAAGACACAACTTCACAGAACAATTTTATTTCACACATACGGGACATTATATAAAAGTCTTCCCTTGATCTCCTCAACCAATACCTCGGGTTGCAAGGCTTATGCCTCAACCCATAGCTTACCGAACTACTAACACATGGAGATTAGATCGCAGGAAGAAAACATTGAAGAACACATCTTGAGATTGATTTATTGCAATATGTCTTACAATGGATGCCTTATGCGATGCAAGAATACAAGTATGACTGTGATGGATGAGCACTATGGTGGTGGTGGAGATGGCGACGACTAGGGTTTGCGGATGATGCAGAAGAGGTTCTAGCTTCTGTGTACGTCTTCCCCGTACTCGCTATGTTGAAATTTTGATGGGGTCCGTTTAACGAAAGTTGGTCAGGTGGACGATCTGCCTCGGAATTCATGCCATACGCTCGCGCCCATATGGAACGTCGTCTTTTTAGCTGTTTCCATGCAGACGCTTCCTGTTGATTCCTTCCTCCTCCATTCTTCTTCCATTCCATTTCCACACATGATTTCTTTCATTTTCATCCCATTTCCTATGGAAACACATCAAAGATAGGATGGAATCATTTGCATATTCATTAGTCATTAGTATCAATATCGGAGCGAATAACTCTTTTTAATTAAAATATCTCGGTTTAAACAAAGGTGAAATAAGTGTAAAAATATCACTCATCAATGGTGTCCTGGATTAGTGGTTACTCACCACGTCGTCTCCCGGCAAGGTGGGCTAGGCCAAGGACCCCATGATGGTTCATTGGAGGGACACGTCAAGGCGGCCCATGGTGCATAGAAGAAATATTTCCAAAGATTTGCCGCATACTCCAAGACTTAGATGTCGTCTAGAACACATTTACCTTATGCATAACTAACCTTGTTGTAACCCTAATCCCCCCGGTATCGATATAAACCAGGGGGTAGGGCTCATAGACAACATCATCAATCTCTTGGTGGATCGGTCTCTACTTTGTACTCCACCCAAATCAATACAACACGAGCAAGACATAGTGTTTTATCTCCTCAGAGAGTCCAAACCTAGGTAAAATCCCTTGTCTTGCTACCATCGCATATAATCTACTAGATCGAGAACCCCTACCCGAGATCTACCAGAATCAACTCTATCACTAATTCACTCATCGTTGTCATCATTTCCATCTATTCCTCTTTGTTGCTCTTCATCCTCCTTATCGAGTCTTCGCATGTCTCGGGCTCTCGGCGCTTGCGCTTTATCCACTTCTTATAGATATAGAAACAAATGTACGTGTCCAATGTTGTGTACTTGATTTGATCTTCGACTATTGTCTTCGTCTCCGAAGCTCGATGAAACCAAAGCTGAGGTTTCTCCTGCTCACGGTACAAACGATGGATCATTGATATGTCTCCAACGTATCTACTTTTCCTAACGCTTTTCCTCTTGTTTTGGACTCTAATTTGCATGATTAGAATGAAACTAACCCTGGACTGACGCTGTTTTCAGCAGGACTACAATGATGTTGTTTTTGTGCAGAAATAAAAGTTCTCGGTATGGAATGAAACTTTGCGAGGATTTTTTATACAATAAACAAGAATTTCTGGAGCCAAGAACCACCGGAGGGGGGTACCTAGGTGGGCACAACCCACCAGGGCGCCCCCCTCCACGCGCTCCCAGGTGGGTTGTCCCCACCTGGTGGCTCCGCAGACCCTAAGACCGACGCTATAAAATCACATATTTCCAGAAAAAATTAGGGAGAAAGAATTATCACGTTCCACGAGATGGAGCCGCCATCACCTCCTGTTCTTCATCGGGAGGCCAGATCTGGAGTCCGTTTGGGGCTCCGAAGAGGGGGATCTTCGATCTTCGTCATCACCAACCCTTCTCCATCGCCAATTCCATGATGCTCCCCACCGGGAGTGAGTAATTCCTTCGTAGGCTCGCTGATCGGTGAGGATTTGGTGAGATTCATCATGTAATCCAATTAGTTTTGTTAGGGCTTGATCCCTAGTATCCACTATGTTCTGAGATTGATGTCGCTATGACTTTGCCATGCTTAATGCTTGTCACTTTGGGCCCGGGTGCCATGATTTCAGACCTGAACCGTTTATGTAATCACCATTATATCCATGTTCTAGATCCGATCTTGCAAGTTATACTCACCTAATACGTGCTATGATCCGGCAACCCCAGAGTGACAATAGTCGGGACTACTCCCGGTGATGACCGTAGTTTGAGGAGTTCATGTATTCACCATGTGTTAATGCTTTGTTTTGGTTCTCTATTAAAAGGAGGCCTTAATATCCCTTTGTTTCCAATTGGACCCCGCTACCATGGGAGGGTAGGACAAAAGATGCCATGCAAGTTCTTTCCATAAGCATGTATGACTATTTACGGAATACATGCCTACATTATATTTATGAACTGGTGCTAGTGCCGTATCGCCCTAGGTTATGACTGTCACATGATGAATATCATCCAATAAATTACCAATCCAATGCCTATGGATTTCTTATATTGTTCTTGCTAAGTTACTACTGCTATCATTACTGTTGCACTTGTTACAAAGCTATCGCTATCACTGTTACCGTTACTATTGCTACTGCTACTATTATCAAAACTATCATACTACTTTGCTACTGACCACCTTGCTGCAGATAATTAATCTCCAGGTCTGGTTGAATTGACAACTCAGCTGCTAATACTTACAAATATTCTTTGACTCCCCTTGTGCCAAATCTATATATTTGGGTTGAATACTCTACCCTCGAAAACTGTTGCGATCCTCTATACTTGTGGGTTATCAAGACCTTTTTCTGGCGCCGTTGCCGGGGAGCATAGCTATATTTGTTGAGTCAATTGGGATTATTATCAACTTATCACTATGAAGAATCTGGAGGATGTTAAGACTAAGATTTATCCCTCTAAGAAGAGGGGAGGTAAGGAACTGCCATCTAGCTCTGCTTTAGATTCACCTTCTGTTATAAGTAAACTTGCAACACCACCACACGATATTAATCCTGACGCAAGTTGTTGATGATGCTACTTCTGCTATGAATGATACTTATGATGGTGCTAGTACCTTGCTTGATGATGATATGCCACTAGGTGAATTTCTTGATGAACAAATTGCTAGAGTAAGACAACATGATGTTGTTGAATCTGAGGATGAGCTTGAAACTGGAAAATCTTGAAACACCTACTAGAACTAGCCCTCCTAGATATGAATTGCCTAAGGTACCGGAAGGTTATGTTATGAATGAGGAGACAACTAGAGATATTCTTGCTTGTAAGGATAGAGATGATCTAGAGAAATTATTATGCAAGTATAAAGAAAAAATCCTTCAATGCTTGAATGCAATATGATCCTAAGTTTGCTACTTCACCTATCTTTATTGATGACAAGGATTATGAATTCTCTGTCGACCCAGAGTTAATTACTCTGGTTGAATCTGACCCTTTCCATGGATATGAAACTGAAACTATTGTGGCACATCTTACTAAGTTGAATGACATAGCCACCCTTTTTACTCATGATGAGAAAAATTGCTATTACTATATTCACAAATTGTTTCCGTTCTCATTAAAGGGTGATGGTAAAGCTTGGTACAATACTCTTGCTCCTGGTTGTGTGCGTAGTCCCCAGGATATGATTTATTACTTCTCTGAAAAATATTTCCCTGCTCATAAGAAACAAGCTACCTTACGAGAAATATTTAACTTTGTGCAAATTGAAGAAGAGAGTCTCCCACAAGCTTGGGGGAGGCTTTGCCAATTGCTTAATGCTTTGCCTGATCATCCTCTTAAGAAAAATAAAATACTTGATATCTTCTATAATGGACAAAAAATGCTTCTAGGGATTTCCTAGATAGTTGTGCTGGTTGTGTTTTCGGGGAACGAACTATTGGGCAAGCTGAAGAATTATTGAATAACATATTGAAAAATTATGATGATTGGATTCTTCCTGAACCACCGCCTAAACCCACTCAGAAGAAGAGTGGTATCTTATATCTCAGTCCTGAAGATATGCAAGAGGCAAAGAAATCCATGAAGGAAAAAGGTATTAAAGCTGAGGATGTCAAGAATTTACCCCCTATTGAAGAAATACATGGGCTTAATACACCACCACCACCACCTAAGGTGGTAGAGGTAAATTCTCTAATGAAATTCAATGATAATGACAATCCTCACAATATGCACCCTAGCCAATGCCTTTATGAGTTTGAAAATTACATTAGAAAGCAAGATCACTTCAATGCAAATGTTATGAAATAATTGAAATACAATTCTGATATGATTGCTCCCTTGAATGACTTGTTATTTAGAATCTCAAATGATGTTAGAGGTGTGGCAAAGCATGCTTCTATGGTTCAAACTCATTTAGAACAAGTTGCTAAATCTCAAAGAGACTTGCTTAATGAAATGAATAATAACATAAGTGACTTTGCTGTTAGAGTAGCAACTAGAGGAGGTAAAATGACTCAGGAACCACTTTATCCTGAGGAACTGAAACTCAACCTGGTAGTGAACACTCACCTTCTGATAATGAAATAGATAATGATAAGGGTCATGAAGACACTCAAACAAATAATAAAGAACTAGACAATGATGTTGAGATAGAACCTGCAGTTGATCTTGATAAGCTACAACCTAAGAATACACATTATGATAAAAGAGACTTCGTTGCTAGAAAACACGGTAAATAAAGAGAACCTTGGGCTCGAAAACCTATGCCCTTTCCACCTAAGTCAACTAAAAAGAAAGATGATGAAGAATTTGAATGCTTTGCTGAAATGCTGAGCCTAGTCTTTTGCGTACTCGCTTGGCTGATATCCTTTAAATGCCTCCTTATGCAAAGTACATGACAGACATCATCACCAATAAGAGAAAAATACCGGAAGCTGAAATCTCCACCATGCTTGCTAATTATACTTTAAAATATGGAGTACCTAAAAAACTTGGAGATCCGGGGATTCCCACTATACCTTGCTCCATCAAAAGAAATTATGTGAAAACTGCTTTATGTGATTTGGGAGCTGGTGTTAGTGTTATGCCTTTCTCTTTATATAAAAGACTTGATTTGAATAAACACACATCAACTAAAATATCTTTGCAAATGGCTGACAAATCTACTGCCATACCTATCGGTATTTGTGAGGATGTGCCCGCTGTTGTTGCTAATGTTACTATTTTGACTGACTTTGTTATACTTGAGATGCCCGAGGACGACAACATGTCAATTATCCTTGGTAGACCCTTCCTGAATACTGAAGGGGCTGTTATTGATTGCAATAAAAGCAAGGTCACTTTTCATATCAATGGTAATGAGCATACAGTGCACTTTCCGAAGAAACAATTCCAAGTGAATGGTATTAATGTTATTGAAAAATCTCTGACAATCACTATTAGAAGTTTTCGACTACCTCTACCTACTGTTGAAAAGAAATATGAAACACTTATTGTTGGGGACATTCATATCCCCGTTGAGGTAACTTAGTGATTTACGAAAGTTCTTTGGTTTCATGCTAATCGAAAGTGGTTGTTAATAAGACTTGATCAACCTTATTAATGGATCATTTTTGAGAGGTATGAAGTTGATAAATTTAGTGAGCACTACCTTCTGTCCCTAATTTTTGTTTTTTTGCTTTTATTAGTTAAATAAAATAAAATAAAATGCCATGTTTTTCTGTTTTCTGAATCTCCCATGCAATAAAAAAATGACCCAAAGATAAAAGTTCTCAGAATGCTCTGAAAATTTAATACGATTTTTTCTGAATGTTTAAGAATTTTTGGTGCAAATAATATCAGAGGGAGGTGCACCAGGTGTGCACAACCCACCTGGGCGCGCCAGGACCCCCAAGCGCGCCCTGGTGGGTTGTGGTCCCCACGTGGGCCCCCTCACTTATCCCTTCATACCACTTCATCACCTACCTCCAGAAAAAATCACCATTGCTCTCTCTCTCTCATGTTCTTGCTCCCAAACCCGTGGATTTCAATCTCTTTGCTCGAAGCTCCGTTTCCAAAACTGTTTCGGGGGATTGTTGTTTGGTATGTGACTCCTCCGTTTGTCCAATTAGTTTTTGTTTTAGTGGTTTATATTTTGAATAATTAGCTACTCTCGGTGTTGTTGTAGATGAGCTTGCATGTTGAATTCTTAGAGTTCTAAGTAGTTTGAATGCTTGCTATGGCCTCTATGTATCCCTATGAGTAGTTGCTATCAATCTTGTAAAGTTTTGTTGAGAAAACTTTGTGGACTAAAAATGTCAGAATTTTGTTCATAGGAAAAAGATGAGTATCTTTAGGAAGTTTGCTTCCAAGAAGAACTCCAAGGGAGTGATTGGGGAGTCATCTGATAATGACCTCCGCATCCAGAGATTGGCGAAGCTATGGCCGTGCGAATGGCCGCATACCCCATTCATGGAAGGGGCCGGAATGCTTCAAGAGTTTGCACAGTATGATGCTAATGTCGGCCTCACCGACTTCATCACAGCTGAATGCGAATAGTATCATCTCCTCACAAACACCTTTGTGCAAAATTTTAATTTACTTCCTAGGAATAATCCCCCTGAGGTGTAGTTTAATTTATATGCTGAACCCCATCAGATACCACTTACTGAATTTTGTGAAATATGCTTGCTTCCTTCTGATGGTAGTTTGGTAGAGCCTAGGCCTATAGAGTTTGAAAGCTTTTATCGTACTCTGACAGTGGGTGATGAGAGAGGGGTGTCAAGTATCACCGCGTTGGCTTGCATTTTCCTGCTGTTCATTATTTTACTATTTTCATTGCAAAATGCTTGCTTGCTAGAGAGAAGGTGGGTGCACTCAGTTCCCCAGACCTTGTTGTTTTACGTCTTGCACTTGAAGGCGACAACACTTATAGCTTGGGAGCTATTGTGGCACGTCACCTTCACATTAATAAATCCAAGGGTAAAATACATGGAGGTATTTACACCACTCGTTTGGCGGCTCGCTTTAACGTTGAGATACGCTTGCATGATTATAATTTGCCTAAGGTTTACCTAGATCGCGTGGCCATGGAACACCACCAGTTTATTGCTACTGATTACCCTAACATCCCTATTCCGTATAACCTGGTTTTCAGTGTGAGAATGTGTGACATTATTCCATTGCCTGCACCTGCTTGCTATTTTTTAAATAATACATTTTTTAATTAATTTTCATAAATATTACGCTGGATAAAAAAATTTCAAAAATAATACACCGTCGGCCCGCTGTAGGCCGACTGGGCCTAGTCGGCCCACAGCAGGCCGATTGGACTCCAGTCGGCCTACAGCTGGCCGACTGGCCCCTGTCGGCCCACTGTGGGCTGATTGGGTCCTGTCGGCCAGCTGTAGGCCGACTGGAGCTAATGGGCTAATTGTTTTTGCAAAAAAAGTAGGCATAAAAAATATATGTTTAAAAAAAATGTTAATTATGTAATTAAAAATGTTAAACATGTATAAAAAAATGTTCCTGATGTATACAAAAAATGTACAATATATATGCAAAAAGTTGACATAAAAATATGTTTTAAAAAGTGTTAAGCATGTATTTAAAAATTGTTAAATGTGTGTATAAAAATGTTCCTTATTTATAAAAAAATATAGAATGTGTATGAAAAAAAGTTGACACCAAAAAAGTTACTCATGTATTTTTTATACAATTAGCCCATTAGCTCCAGTTGGCCCACAGTGGGCCGACAGGACCCAATCAGCCCACAGTGGGCCGACAGGGGCCAGTCGGCCAGCTGTAGGCCGACTGGAGTCCAATCGGCCTGCTGTGGGCCGACTAGGCCCAGTCGGCCGGCAGCGGGCCGACGGTGTATTATTTTTGAAAAAAATTTACCCAGCGTAATATTTATGAAAATTAATAAAAAAATGTATTATTTAAAAAAAATTAGCCACTGTATGATCCTATTGCCAGGGGTGGATACATAATTATGCCTACGGATATCATCGCCTACCGGAACAACCAGGCTGCAGCAGAGGAGGAGCCTCAGCAGTGGGATCCACAGGTGCCCGCTCCTCAGCAGTTCGACATGGGACCCCATGGTTTCTTCGACTACTAACTGATTACCAAGTTAGGCCAAAAGCCTAAGCTTGGGGGAGTATGTATTCCCTCCGACATTACATTCATGTTCACACATTTCATCCCAGTTGTCGGTGTCCACACTTTTTCATTTTATTATCCATGTTAAATTTATTTTCTTGCTTTCTTCTTGTGTGTTTGAGAAACTTTGAGAAAATACAAAAATATTTCCTGCTTCTTTTTAATTTTTCTTTCTACAATAGTTAGTTGTAGCACTAAAAAGAAAATCCAAAAAGATTTCCTTGTTCTTCTTTTGCTTGTTGGGAGCTTTCTCGTGTAAATAGTTTTTCTTGTTTTCTGCTT
The DNA here is from genome assembly GCF_018294505.1 of Triticum aestivum. Taxonomy (NCBI): domain Eukaryota; kingdom Viridiplantae; phylum Streptophyta; class Magnoliopsida; order Poales; family Poaceae; genus Triticum; species Triticum aestivum. The sequence goes on from NC_057805.1 coordinate 73,234,694, forward strand.
TTCCCTTTTATTTGCTTGTTCAAGAAAACCAGAAACTCCAAAAATATTTTAGTGTGTTTCTCTGAATTTGTTTTCTTTTTATAGAGTCTTACCGAGGAAAAGACCATGATGAAAATGTTGAGTGGCTCTCATATGCATAACTGTTGATCTGACAAAGAGCCCATATTACCTTGTCTTCTCCTGTTGAATAAAATGTTTGCAGATTCCAGCTTAGTCCATGGCACTCTTGCACTATTATTATTTTCACATCGTTCGGTCGTGCAAGTGAAAGGCAATAATGACGATATTTGATGAACTGGCCGTGGCAGAGAGAAACGGGTATGAACTCGACTTGTTCTATTTTTGTAAATATGTTTAACCTAGTATCCATGATTCAGCCCATTATGATTAAACATGTTTGCAATGAAAATTAGAGATTATAGTTTCTCATGCCATGCATAAGTAGCTAGGAGTGGATAATGATTTATCTTGGATATCAACATTGCATTAAAATGATTGTGATGTAGTATGATGATATGGTATCCTCCTCTGAATGTTCGAGTGGCTTGACTTGGCACATGTTCATGCATGTAGTTAAATCAAAACCAACATAGCCTCTATGATATTTATGTTCATGGTGTTCATATCCTACTCATGCTAGTGTCCAATGTTACTTAGCATAATGCATGTTCATGACCGTTGTTGCTCTCTAGCTGGCCACTTCTCAACCTATTTGCTAGCCTTCGCCTGTACTAAGTGGGAATTCTGCTTGTACATCAAAAACCTTGAACCCAAGTTATTCCAGATGAGTCCACGATACCTACCTATATGCGGTATTACCCTGCCGTCCTAGTAAATTTGCATGTGCCATCTCTAAAAACTTCATATCCTTTTTGTGTGCTTAGATCGTTCATGGAACGACAGGAGGTAGTCGGTATCTTCCATGCTAAGCGGGTTATTCTCAGGATGAGTGTTTATTCACTCACCATCGCACGAGAAAACGGCGGTAATAGGGATGCCCAGTCCCAAACTGCAAAAAGAATTGATCTTTCAAATAATCAAACAAAAACTCCTACGGAGTCATAACCTTTACTTTATCGCTTGGGAACCTCCACTAGCGTACTTAGGATGGAAGATATTGATAACTGATGGCCGTGAAGTAAACAAGAAGGGTGCATGTCTCAAAATATCATTTACCTCTGTTTTAAAAACTTAAGCTCTGGCACCGCTGCAAATAAGTGCTTCCCTTTGCGAAGGGACTTTCTATTTACTTTTATGTTGTGTCATCACCTTCTAAAATAAGCGACAGAATCTGAGAGCACAGTTGTCATGCTGATGCATTGTGTGTAGCTAATGTTGGGTGCATCATGACTGGATCTTTTCTACCATGAATTACAATATTTAGTCACTGCTTGAACTTTGGAGGTGCTCTGCATTTATGTTTTGCGGTCTCAGAAAGGGCTATCGAGATACCACTATTGTCATATTATATCATGGTTGTTTTGATAACGTGTTGCTGTTTGAGATATCTTATATTGCTCGCTAGCTGATTATGTCATTGATATGAGTTAATATAATTCTTAAGAGTTATTCTCGGCATGGTTAGTTATAATATTGGCTGAAAACCTGGGTGTTGTTTAAGCTTATTTATGCAAAGAAGAGCAGAAGAGTTCGTAAAAGTTTTTCTTTTTCACTTTCAGTTTATCAACTGAATTGCTTGAGGACAAGCAAAGGTTTAAGCTTGGGGGAGTTGATACATCTCCAACGTATCTACCTTTCCTAACGTTTTTCCTCTTGTTTTGGACTCTAATTTGCATGATTTGAATGAAACTAACCTCGGACTGATGTTGTTTTCAGCAGAACTACCATGGTGTTGTTTTTGTGCAAAAATAAAAGTTCTCGGAATGGAACGAAACTTTGCAAGGATTTTTTACATAATAAAAGAGAATTTCTGGAGCCAAGAACCACCGGAGGGGAGCACCTGGGTGGGCACAACCCACTAGGGCGCCCCCTCTAGGCGCGCCCAGGTGGGTTGTCCCCACCTGGTGGCCCCGCAAACCCTGAGACCGACGCTATAAAATCACATACTTCCAAAAAAATCAGGGAGAAAGAATTATCGCGTTCCACGAGACGGATCCACCGTCACCTCCTGTTCTTCATCGGGAGGCCAGATCTGGAGTCCGTTTGGGGCTCCGGAGAGGGGGATATTCGATCTTCGTCATCACCAACCCTTCTCCATCGCCAATTCCATGATGCTCCCCATCGAGAGTGAGCAAATCCTTCGTAGGCTCGCTAGTTGGTAAGGAGTTGGATGAGATTCATCATGTAATCTAGTTAGTTTTGTTAGGCTTGATCCCTATTATCCACTATGTTTTGAGATTGATGTTGCTATGACTTTGCCATGCTTAATGCTTGTCACTTTGGGCCCGGGTGCCATGATTTCAGATCTGAACCATTTATTTTATCGCCATTATATCCATGTTCTTGATCCGATCTTGCAAGTTATAGTCACCTACTACGTGTTATGATCCGGCAACCCCGGAGTGACAATAGTCGGGACCACTCCCGGTGATGACTGTAGTTTGAGGAGTTCATGTATTCACCGTGTGTTAATGCTTTGTTCTGGTTCTCTATTAAAAGGAGGCCTTAATATCTCTTAGTTTCCAATTGGACCCCGCTGCCACGGGAGGGTAGGACAAAAGATGTCATGCAAGTTCTTTCCATAAGGACATATGACTATTTACGGAATACATGCCTACATTATATTTATGAACTGGAGCTAGTGCCGTATCGCCCTAGGTTATGACTGTCACATGAGGAATATCATCCAACAAATTACCGATCCAATGCCTACGAATTTATCTTATATTGTTCTTGCTAAGTTACTACTGCTATCGTTCCTGTTGCACTTGGTACAAAACTAGCGCTATCACTGTTACCGTTACTATTGCTGCTGCTAATATTATCAAAACTATCATACTACTTTGCTACTGATCACCTTGCTGCAGATAATTAATCTTCAGGTGTGGTTGAAATTACAACTCAGCTGCTAATACTTACAAATATTCTTTGGCTCCCCTTGTGTCGAATCTATAAATTTGGGTTGAATACTCTACCCTCAAAAACTGTTGCGATCACCTATACTTGTGGGTTATCAATCATGTCTCCTGCTAGGGGTAGTAGTGAAGGCTGATTGAATGATGGCTTGACCTTGATCTGAAGGTTGAAGTGAACGGCCACCTAAAGGCTCGACTAACGTAGAACCTTCTTGTTGTTTTCAAAAACTCTACCGTGGCAGTAGTTTTTAGGGAAAAACTGCCACCTCTTAAAATAATAATAAAAGACTCTAATAATAGTTAGGAGACTTCTATATTTAATTTAATGTCAATGGGTCTTAAAAGGCCAAGTGGTGGAAAACATATTAGGGCACAATGGCCCAATATAGGTGGCGCCCCCTCTCCCCATGGAAAGAGAGGGGAGGCCGAATTGGATGGGAATCCCCATCCTCTTGGCCAGTCAAGGAGGGGGGACTTTCCCCCCTCTTGTGGTGCCCCTCCTCCTCCTCCAACCTATATATACTAGAGGTATTTGGCACTTTTGAACACACAAGTTTCGGAGCCTCCTCTAGTTCTAGTTCTAGTTGATATAATTAGAGCTAGTTCTAGATCTCTAATCCTCATAATTAGAAGTCTAGTATGGTTATAATCACCTCCCTATAATTCTCAGGCGATGATTAGCTCTGGATGGCGAAGCACTGTTGGATCATGAAGACCGTACGCTTGCAATGTGGAGAGGTCGTGCTTTTGGTCTTCCGTTCGAGGAACTATTTGTGAGCGGTTCGATGGATCATTCATCTACGGTTCGAGGGACCTTAAGTATGATCTACACAGACTCGTCTTCTCTTGGCTCAACTCAGAGTCGGTAACGATCTGATCCAAACCATTATTGCATCTTCTTAGTATTCTTTGTTGATCATAGGGCGATTTTTTTGTTTTCTACTACGTTTCCCAACATGGCCCCCTCTCCTCTCTCTCTTCTCCCAACCCTACACTAAATTATAAATATTCCACCACATGCATGGTCTCCACCTAGTTTTTCTCCTCCCAATCAGATACTTTGTTATTAGCATTGAATGGCTCCCTTCCGCATCATGTCCGCAGACCACGTCATAAAAACAGACATATACCAGAGACATTTGAGGGTCAGCCTCATAGATGCCCTTACAAGTAACGTTTGCAACCCAAAGTAACCATCTCATATGAAGGTCCACAATATTCTCATGGTCTAAGGATGTGAGTATATTTTAGGGATTTTTATTTCTATGCCCCTGGTTCCTTAGCTCTACTCATTCATCCCCAGTCTATTAACTTTTGCTCACTTTTCCCCACTCCCTTGCCCGAAACCCTTAGAACAGGTTATAACGGACGTTGCCGTCGGGTCAATGCCTTTGACCGTTAGCTGACGAGTGGGGCCGCATATACGTGGGCGCATGCAAGACCGCGGTCGTGGGGTAGCATGTGTCCATGGACATGAAGGAAATATGCCCTAGAGGCAATAATAAAGTATTATATATTTCCTTATATCATGATAAATGTTTATTATTCATGCTAGAATTGTATTAACCGGAAACATAATACATGTGTGAATACATAGACAAACAGAGTGTCACTAGTATGCCTCTACTTGACTAGCTCGTTAATCAAAGATGGTTATGTTTCCTAGACATAGACATGAGTTGTCATTTGATTAACGGGATCACCTCATTAGGAGAATGACGTGATTGACTTGACCCATTCCGTTAGCTTAGCACTCGATCGTTTAGTATGTTGCTATTGCTTTCTTCATGACTTATACATGTTCCTATGACTATGAGATTATGCAACTCCCGTTTACCGGAGGAACACTTTGTGTGCTACCAAACGTCACAACGTAAATGGGTGATTATAAAGGTGCTCTACAGGTATCTCCAAAGGTACTTGTCACTCCGATTGTCGGAGAGGTATCTCTGGGCCCACTCGGTAATGCACATCACTATAAGCCTTGCAAGCATTGTGACTAATGAGTTAGTTGCGGGATGATGTATTACGGAACGAGTAAAGAGACTTGCCGGTAACGAGATTGAACTAGGTATCGAGATACCGACGATCGAATCTCGGGCAAGTAACATACCGATGACAAAGGGAACAACTGTCACGACCGGTTTTCCAATAAAAATATTTATTGAGAGACCGATCCCTTTTACGGACCAGTAGAGAAGAATTCCTTCTTACTGGTAGACAAAATCTTGATCACAGAAGAAAAATACCAGGAGTACTGAATATAATACAAAGTTGGGCGGAGACTGCTCAACAATTTATTACAAACACGCCAATAATACATAAAGGCGGATAGGGTGGCAAATCTACTGACTCACGATAAAACCGGTGGTGGATATATCACAGCGAAGTGGGTGATATGACTCCTGACAACTAACAGCTCTTCGAGCGTCGGAGTGAGGCTCGAGGAGACTCATTGAGGGTGGCGGAAGCGTATAAGATACAAGTGACCAATATCCAGGATCGCACGGGACTGACTGGGATTCCTCTAGGCGTCGGACTCACTATCAAACTCTTCATCCATGAGATCGCCTTCGTCAACATCTGGCCAAATCAACAAGCCAGGTGAGTACTATGAAAGTACTCGCAAGACAGTTCGGACATAAGATATAACAAATGTAGACGTGATGCATATGAATAGAATAACAAGTGCACTTAGACAACGGAATAATCATGCACGGGAAGAATAAAGAGAAGTCGGGCGGTAGTCCTCCCGAAATCCCAAAATAAATACTGAGGGCCAAACGAGTGTCTGAATGACTCCTCGAGAGGAAAATACAAGAATAACAATGCCGCAGTCGGGCGTCAAGGAGACACCACATAAAGGGCTTATAATAGAATATAAAAGACAGTGCGTGCCACAGTCGGACGTCTGAGCGACATCACATAAAGGGCTTATATCAAAAGAATAAATAACAGTGCATGCCACAGTCGGACGCCTGAGCGACATCACATAAAGGGCTTATATTGAAAGAATAAATAACAGTGCATGCCACAGTCGGACGTTTGAGCGACATCACATAAAGGGCTTATATCAAAAGAATAAATAACAGTGCATGCCACAGTCGGACGTCTGAGCGACATCACATAAAGGGCTTATATTGAAAGAATAAATAACAGTGCATGCCACAGTCGGACGTCTGAGCGACATCACATAAAGGGCTTATATTGAAAGAATAAATAACAGTGCATGCCACAGTCGGACGTCTGAGCGACATCACATAAAGGGCTTATATTGAAAGAATAAATAACAGTGCATGCCACAGTCGGACGTCTGAGCGACATCACATAAAGGGCTTCATAACTTAATATCTCAGTAGCTCAAGAATTTAAATCATATCAAGGGAATAATCAGGTATGAGATAACAATAGGGGTTAGTCCATCCACAGGAATAACGTTCAACCAAGTTTGTTCACCGGGGATTTTACCACGAGGATTGACATAGATATGGGTATACTGGCCATGGTCCTTGACCATAGGTACGGTGACTCGGAAAGAATTTGACTCTGCAGAGTTTGTACTTTAACCACAGCCAACGGATTTCAGTAGTCATGGGGACTAGTTCCGTTTACGGTGTTTTGGAAGAAACACATCTAACCAGTACACACCCATTCAACATTCCGAAGCCAGGAATCACCCTCGGCAACGTTCAAGAAAAACCTTGAGACGGGGAGGCTACAACCTCGGGTAGCATGGGATCAAATTTATATATGCGCGCTCTAAGGGGTGCCCCCCTCTCGGTCCCAACCGGAAACACCCATGCCCCCTGACCAGATGACTGGCTTTAATCTAGGGCCATGGAACCCTCATCCCGGCCCCTCTATTTGGTGTGTACACGGAAAGAGGTTACCAACTTACTAAACCGTATTCTTGGCAGAAAACATGTGGCGGCACGGAAAGGGGAAGAACGATAACGTGACTCAGTCCACATTAACGTCGGAGTTTATCGGACAACGTGAGGCTGGCATGCTACAACAATACCACCTCACTGCCTTTCATGTCACCACATGACTAGGCCATCTCTCATCAGAGATCACAGTAACTTTGGAGCACACGGATAGTTGCCTTACATGCAATGAGATGCTCACCGATACTCATATGCCATGCACAACCATTCAAGCAAACATGCAAAACACCCGTCATATCAAAGGTTCAAACATGCTTGCCTGGTTCGGAGAAGTCGGAGGCTAGCTCGGCGAAGTTCGCGGCTCCGTCACCTCTTCCGGAACCTACGGTATAGAGAAAACGTATACTAACGTGAAAATCAACGCGTGTATAAAAGTTGTCCCAAATTTTTTCCAAATAAATACTACAAAAAACTAGACAAAAATATAAGACTGTCAGAAAAAGAATCACTCAAAAATCATCTTTTATTAAAAAGTTATAAGTGTTTTAGTCCAGGGACTAATCTGTGATGAAATAGAAAAGATCCAGGGACTTAACTGAGAAAACAGAAAACGCTTCGGAAAGAAACGCGCCAGCTCAAAGGGAAAACGTATTTGCCCGAAGGCGCCAACAGAAAACGTTTCGAGGGAGAAGAGAATAGAGGCTGACAGGGTGGGTCCACATGTCAGGTTTAAAAAGTTCGCCGGCGCCCGAAGACTGCGGTGGTCGCCGGCGTCGAACCACGGCGAGACAGGGAGATCGGAGTGTACCAAGAGCTTCAGCGTGTCCTTCCGCGTCGGTGGGTGGTGGACTCGACCGACGGAGAGCACCACGTCGACGGCGACACTTTCTCCGGCGGACGGCGGCTCGGGCGATGGTGGAGAACGCCGGTGGGTGCTGCAAACTCCGAATTGAAGCGCGGGCCAGGAGAGGGGATGCATAGGGAAGCTACTGGCAAGAGTTGAAGGGTGGAGGTGCACGCACGGGAGCGAATCGAGCTGGATCCCGTGGCGGGTCGCGGCGGCCGGAGTTGGGGAAGAAAGCTCCCTCGGGGCTCTTCCAGTGGCTTGGCGTGGTCTAGGTGGAGTGCAGAGATGGTGTGGGTTCGAGTTGAAGCTCGGGGCCTCTATTTATAGGCGGATCGAGGGGGTGGCCGTGAACGGGATCGCTCCGGCGAGCAATTACGGCGAGGCAGTGGCTTGGCAGGGAGCTTAAGTGGCCGGGCAGCATCAGGGAGGTGTACTGGTGCCGTTCCCCTGCTAATCCTGGTCGGTCTTGGCGTAATGGCGCCGGTCCTCGACGGGGTGGCCGTACGGGCACGGCGGCGGCAGAGAGCGCGCTCCGCGCCTGGCAGTTCACGATGAGGGTGGCAGCGCGCACTGGGGAGTGGGTGGCCACGCGGCGGCCTCCGGTGGCTTGGGCGGCGCTGGGTGGCGCCGTCTACGCTGCGCCCCTCTCTGGCGGCCGCAAAGCCGCCGCTACCATCGCTCACGGGGAGGCGCACCACCTCCTGCTCGTCGCCGACGTCCGCAAGGCTCCAGGGGATCGTGCGGCGCAGGAACAAGGGGAAGGGGACGGGGAGCAAGGCGACACTGGGGCACTGGCGAGATTGAGATCGAACACTGAAGAAAACGACAGTGGTTTCAGACACTGTTAACTGAACTTGACTGAACTTGATAGCAACAGTGTCCAGCAGGTGTTCGATGAAATGATTTGGCAAGCAGAAAAAATTTCCTGGAGCTGGGACTTGGTGAGGTGACCTCTCAATGCACCCAGAGGCTGCCTGATTTTTCTCAGATTTTTAGGAGAAGAATTTGAATGAATTTCATCAAATTTGGCAAATCTGGTCCAAACTTGTAGCAAGTATAGTTTGAAAAATTTGAACTGGAGACCAGTGGATCTTCATGGATCTTGGTTGAGGGTTCAACGGACTAGCTAGGGAAATTGGTTTGGAGACAAAACTCAAAGCAGAAAGGGTAGCTCGTTTGTAAACCTCCAAGGATCAAGATAGAAGGTAGAAATTGTTTTTGATAAGAAATAAATGGGAAGAATTATATGGAGAGGTTCAACTTGCTGGATTTGATGTGTATCATGATCCAAAGATGGGGAAAGGGTTATGGTAGTGGATTTCCACTTAGGTCATGGCAAGAGGAATATTTGAGAAGAGGAGAAGATCACTTCAAAATGCCATAGGGCTATTTAAAATATTTTTCAAAAGAGATTTCCCAAGTGAAAGGCTTTTGGTTTCAGTCCAAATAAAAAGGGAAAACCTCCAAGACCAAGATCAAGCCTTGGCTGAATCCAAATAAAACACTTGTCATAAAAGAAAGTTTTTGAGAGGGTGGGTTCTTTAAAAGAAAATTTTAAATACCCTCCTCAAATAAAAATAAAAGTTTGAAAAATCCAATAAAAAATTTTTGGGTGTCACAACAACGTATGTTGTTATGCGGTCTGACCGATAAAGATCTTCGTAGAATATGTGGGAGCCAATATGGGCATCCAGGTCCCGCTATTGGTTATTGACGGGAGAGGTGTCTCGGTCATGTGTACATAGTTCTCGAACCCGTAGGGTCCGCACGCTTAACGTTATGATGACAGTTTTATTGAGTTTTGATGTACCGAAGGAGTTCGGAGTCCCGGATGAGATCGGGGATATGACGAGGAGTCTCGAAATGGTCGAGACGTAAAGATCGATATATTGGACGACTATATTCGGACATCGGAAAGGTTCCGAGTGATTTGGGTATTTTTCGGAGTACCGGAGAGTTACGGGAATTCGTATTGGGCCTTAATGGGCCATACGGGAAAGGAGAGAAAGGCCTCAAAAGGTGGCCGCGCCCCTCCCCATGGTCTGGTCCGAATTGGACTAGGGAAGGGGGGCGCCCCCTTCCTTCTTTCTCCTTCCCCCTTCCCATCTCCTACTCCCACAAGGAAAGGAGGAGTCCTACTCCCGGTGGGAGTAGGACTCCCCCTTGGGCGTGCCACCTCCCCTTTGGCCGGCCCTCTCCTCCTTGCTCCTTTATATACAGGGGCAGGGGGGCACCCCAAGGACACACAACTCGATATACGATATTTTAGCCGTGTGCGGTGCCCCCCTCCACCATATTACACCTCGATAATACCGTTGCGGAGCTTAGGCGAATCCCTGCGTCGGTGGAACATCAACATCGTCACCACGCCGTCGTGCTGACGAAACTCTCCCTCAACATTTGGCTGGATCGGATTTCGAGGGACATCATCGAGCTGAACGTGTGCTGAACTCGGAGGTGCCGTGCGTTCGGTACTTGATCGGTCGGATCGTGAAGACGTACGACTACATCAACCGCGTTGTGATAACGCTTCCTCTGTCGGTCTACGAGGGTACGTGGACAACACTCTCCCCTCTCATTGCTATGCATCACCATGATCTTGCGTGTGTGTAGGAAATTTTTTGAAATTACTACGTTCCCCAACAGTGGTATCAGAGCCTGGTTTTATGCGTTGATGCTATGCACGAGTAGAACACAAGTGAGTTGTGGGCGATATAAGTCATACTGCTTACCAGTATGTCATACTTTGGTTCAGCGATATTATGAGATGAAGCGGCCCGGACCGACATTACGCGTACACTTACGCGAGACTGGTTTCACCGTTGCGAGCACTCGTTGCTTAGAGGTGACCGGCGGGTGTCTGTCTCTCTCACTTTAGTTGAACCGAGTGTGGCTACGCCCGGTCCTTGCGAAGGTTAAAACAACACCAACTTGACAAACTATCGTTGTGGTTTTGATGCGTAGGTAAGAACGGTTCTTGCTAAGCCCGTAGCAGCCACGTAAAACTTGCAACAACAAAGTAGAGGACGTCTAACTTGTTTTTGCAGGGCATGTTGTGATGTGATATGGTCAAGACATGATGTGATATAATTTGTTGTATGAGATGATCATGTTTTGTAACCGAGTTATCGGCAACTGGCAGGAGCCATATGGTTGTCGCTTTATTGTATGAATTGTAATCGCCATGTAATAGTTTTACTTTATCACTAAGCAGTAGCGATAGTCGTAAAAGCAATAAGTTGGCGAGACGACAACGATACTATGATGGAGATCAAGGTGTCGCGCCGGTGACGATGGTGATCATGACGGTTCTTCGGAGATGGAGATCACGAGCACGATGCTTCGAAGATGGAGATCACAAGCACAAGATGATGATGGCCATATCATATCACTTATATTGATTGCATGTGATGTTAATCCTTTATGCATCTTATCTTGCTTTGATTGACGGTAGCATTATAAGATGATCTCTCACTAAAATTTCAAGATAAAAGTGTTCTCCCTGAGTATGCACCGTTGCAAAAGTTCTTCGTGCTGAGACACCACGTGATGATTGGGTGTGATAGGCTCTACGTTTAAATACAACGGGTGCAAAACAGTTGCACACGCAGAATACTCAGGTTAAACTTGACGAGCCTAGCATATGCAGATATGGCCTCGGAACACGGAGACCGAAAGGTCGAGCGTGAATCATATAGTAGATATGATCAACATAGTGATGTTCACCATTGAAACTACTCCATCTCACGTGATGATCGGACATGGTTTAGTTGATTTGGATCACGTAATCACTTAGATGATTAGAGGGATATCTATCTAAGTGGGAGTTTTTAAGTAATATGATTAATTGAACTTAAATTTATCATGAACTTAGTCCTGATAGTATTTTTCAAATTATGTTGTAGATCAATAGCTTGCGTTGTTGCTTCCCTGTATTTATTTTTGATATGTTCCTAGAGAAAATTATGTTGAAAGATGTTAGTAGCAAAGATGCGGATTGGATCCGTGATCTGAGGATTATCCTCATTGCTGCACAGAAGAATTATGACCTTAATACACCGCTAGGTGACAGACCTATTGCAGGAGCAGATGCAGACGTTATGAACGTTTGGCTAGCTCAATATGATGACTACTTTATAGTTTAGTGCACCATGCTTAACGGCTTAGAATCGGGACTTCAAAGACATTTTGAACGTCATGGACCATATGAGATGTTCCAGGAGTTGAAGTTAATATTTCAAGCAAATACCCGAGTTGAGAGATATGAAGTCTCCAACAAGTTCTATAGCTAAAAGATGGAGGAGAATCGCTCAACTAGTGAGCATGTGCTCAGATTGTCTGGGTACTACAATCGCTTGAATCAAGTGGGAGTTAATCTTCCAGATAAAATAGTGATTGACAGAATTCTGTAGTCACCATCACCAAGTTAGTAGAACTTCGTGATGAACTACAGTATGCAAGGGATGACGAAAGTAATTCCCGAGCTCTTCGTGATGCTGAAATCGACGAAGGTAGAAATCAAGAAAAACATCAAGTGTTGATGGTTGACGAGACCACTAGTTTCAAGAAAAGGGCAAAGGGAAGAAGGGGAACTTCAAGAAGAACGGCAAGCAAGTTGCTGCTCAAGTGAAGAAGCCTAAGTCTGGTCCTAAGCCTGAGACTAAGTGCTTCTACTGCAAAGGGACTGGTCACTGGAAGCGGAACTACCCCAACTATTTGGTGGATAAGAAGGATGGTAAAGTGAACAAAGGTATATTGGATATACATGTTATTGATGTGTACTTTACTAGTGTTTATAGCAACCCCTCGGTATTTGATACTGGTTCAGTTGCTAAGAGTAGTAACTCGAAACGGGAGTTGCAGAATAAACAGAGACTAGTAAAAAGGCGAGGTGACGATGTGTGTTGGAAGTAGTTCCAAGATTGATATGATCATCATCGCACACTCCCTGTACTTTCGAGATTAGTGTTAAACCTAAATAAGTCTTATTTGGTGTTTGCGTTGAGCATGAATATGATTTGATCATGTTTATTGCAATACGGTTATTCATTTAAGTTAGAGAACAATTGTTGTTCTGTTTACATGAATAAAAACCTTCTATGGTCATACACACCAACGAAAATGGTTTGTTGGATCTCGATCGTAGTGATACACATATTCATAATATTGAAGCCAAAAGATGCAAAGTTAATAATGATAGTGCAACTTATTTGTGGCACTGCCGTTTAGGTCATATTGGTGTAAAGCGCATGAAGAAACTCCATACTGATGGGATTTTGGAATCACTTGATTATGAATCACTTCATGCTTGCGAACCGTGCCTCATGGGCAAGATGACTGAAACGCCATTCTCCGGAACTATGGAGAGAGCAAAAGATTTGTTGGAAATCATACATACAGATGTATGTGGTTCGATGAATATTGAGGCTCGTAGAAGGTATCATTATTTTCTGACCTTCACAGATGATTTGAGCAGATATGGGTATATCTACTTGATGAAACACAAGTCTGAAACATTTGAAAAGTTCAAAGAATTTCAGAGTGAAGTGGAGAATCATCGTAACAGGAAAATGAAAGTGTCTACGATATGATCGCAGAGGTAAAATATTTGAGTTACGAGTTTGGCCTTCAGTTAAAACAATGTGAAATAGTTTCACTACTCACGCCACCTGGAACACCACAGTGTAATGGTGTGTCCGAACATCGTAACCGTACTTTATTAGATATGGTGCGATATATGATGTCTCTTACCGATCTACCACTATCGTTTTTGGGGTTATGCATTAGAGACATCTGCATTCACGTTAAATAGGGTACCATCTAAATCCGTTGAGACGACATATTATGAATGTGGTTTGGCAAGAAACCAAAGTTGTCGTTTCTTAAAGTTTGGGGTTGCGATGCTTATGTGAAAAAGTTTCATCCTGATAAGATCAAACCCAAATCGGAGAAATGTGTCTTCATAGAATACCCAAAGGAGACAGTTGGGTACACCTTCTATCACAGATCCGAAGGCAAGACATTCGTTGCTAAGAATGGATCCTTTCTAGAGAAGGAGTTTCTCTCGAAAGAAGTGAGTGGGAGGAAAGTAGAACTTGATGAGGTAATTGTACCTGCTCCCTTATTGGAAAGTAGTTCATCGCAGAAACCAGTTTCTATGACGCCTATACCAATTAGTGAGGAAGTTAATGATGATGATCATGGAACTTCAGATCAAGTTATTACTAAACCTCGTAGGTCAACCAGAGTAAGATCCGCACCAGAGTTGTACGGTAATCCTGTTCTGGAGGTTATGTTACTAGACCATGACGAACCTACGAATTATGAAGAAGCGATGGTGAGCCCAGATTCCGCAAAATGGCTTGAGGCCATGAAATCTGAGATGGGATCCATGTATGAGAACAAAGTATGGACTTTGATTGACTTGCCCAATGATCGGCGAGCCATAAAAATAAATGGATCTTCAAGAGGAAGACGGACGCTGATAGTAGTGTTACTATCAACAAAGCTAGAATTGTCGCAAAAAGGTTTTCGACAAATTCAAGATGTTGACTACGATGAGAGTTTCTCACTCGTATCTATGCTTAAGTCTGTCCGAATCATGTTAGCAATTGCCGCATTTTATGAAATCTGGCAAATGGATAAACAAAACTGGATTCCTTAATGGATTTATTAAAGAAGAGTTGTATATGATGCAACCAGAAGGTTTTGTAAATCCTAAAGGTGCTAATAAAATATGCAAGCTCCAGCGATCCATCTATGGACTGGTGCAAGCATCTCAGAGTTGGAATATACGATTTGATAAGTTGATCAAAGGATATAGTTTTATATAGACTTGCGGTGAAGCCTGTGTTTACAAGAAAGTGAGTGGGAGCACTACAACATTTCTGATAAGTATATGTGAATGACATATTGTTGATCGGAAATAATGTAGAATTATTCTGCAAAGCATAAAGGAGTGTTTGAAAGGAGTTTTTCAAAGAAAGACCTCGGTGAAGCTGCTTACATATTGAGCATCAAGATCTATAGAGATAGATCAAGACGCTTGATAAGTTTTTTCAATGAGTACATACCTTAACAAGATTTTGAAGTGATTCAAAATGGAACAATCAAAGGAAGACTTCTTGCCTGTGTTACAAGGTGTGAAATTGAGTAAGACTCAAAAGCCCGACCACGGCAGAAGATAGAAAGAGAATGAAAGTCATTCCCTATGCCTTGGCCATAGGTTCTGTAAAGTATGCCATGCTGTGTACCAGATCTATTGTATACCCTACACTGATTTTGGCAAGGGAGTACAATAGTGATCTAGGAGTAGATCACTGGACAGCGGTCAAAATTATCCTTAGTGGAATAAGGACATGTGTCTCGATTATGGAAGTGACAAAAGGTTCGTCGTAAAGGGTTACGTCGATGCAAGTTTTGACACTAATCTAGATGACTCTAAGTCTCGGTCTAGATACATATTGAAAGTGGGAGCAATTAGCTAGAGTAGCTTCGTGCAGAGCATTGTAGACATAGAAATTTGCAAAATACTTACGGATTTGAATGTGACAGACCCGTTGACTAAAATTATCTCACAATCAAAACATGATCACACCTTAGTACTCTTTGGGTGTTAATCACATAACAATGTGAACTAGATTATTGACTCTAGTAAACCCTTTGAGTGTTGGTCACATAGAGATGTGAACTATGGGTGTTAATCACATGGTGATGTGAATTATTGATGTTAAATCACATTGCGATGTGAACTAGATTATTGACTCTAGTGCAAGTGGGAGACTGAAGGAAATATGCCCTAGAGGCAATAATAAAGTATTATATATTTCCTTATATCATGATAAATGTTTATTATTCATGCTATAATTGTATTAACCGGAAACATAATACATGTGTGAATACATAGACAAACAGAGTGTCACTAGTATGCCTCTACTTGACTAGCTCGTTAATCAAAGATGGTTATGTTTCCTAGCCATAGACATGAGTTGTCATTTGATTAACGGGATCACCTCATTAGGAGAATGACGTGATTGACTTGACCCATTTCGTTAGCTTAGCACTCGATCGTTTAGTATGTTGCTATTGCTTTCTTCATGACTTATACATGTTCCTATGACTATGAGATTATGCAACTCCCGTTTACCGGAGGAACACTTTGTGTGCTACCAAACGTCACAACATAAATGGGTGATTATAAAGGTGCTCTACAGGTGTCTCCAAAGGTACTTGTTGGGTTGGCGTATTTCGAGATTAGGATTTGTCACTCCGATTGTCGGAGAGGTATCTCTGGGCCCACTCGGTAATGCACATCACTATAAGCCTTGCAAGCATTGTGACTAATGAGTTAGTTTCGGGATGATGTATTACGGAACGAGTAAAGAGACTTGCCGGTAACGAGATTGAACTAGGTATCGAGATACCGACGATCGAATCTCGGGCAAGTAACATACCGATGACAAAGGGAACAACCTATGTTGTTATGCGGTCTGACCGATAAAGATCTTCGTAGAATATGTGGGAGCCAATATGGGCATCCAGGTCCCGCTATTGGTTATTGACCGGAGAGGTGTCTCGGTCATGTCTACATAGTTCTCGAACCCGTAGGGTCCGCACGCTTAACGTTACGATGACAGTTTTATTGAGTTTTGATGTACCGAAGGAGTTCGGAGTCCCGGATGAGATCGGGGATATGACGAGGAGTCTCGAAATGGTCGAGACGTAAAGATCGATATATTGGACGACTATATTCGGACATCGGAAAGGTTCCGAGTGATTTGGGTCTTTTTCGGAGTACCGGAGAGTTACGGGAATTCGTATTGGGCCTTAATGGGCCATACGGGAAAGGAGAGAAAGGCCTCAAAAGGTGGCCGTGCCCCTCCCCATGGTCTGGTCCGAATTGGACTAGGGAAGGGGGGCGCCCCCTTCCTTCTTTCTCCTTCCCCCTTCCCATCTCCTACTCCCACAAGGAAAGGAGGAGTCCTACTCCCGGTGGGAGTAGGACTCCCCCCTTGGGCGCGCCACCTCCCCTTTGGCCGGCCCTCTCCTCCTTGCTCCTTTATATACGGGAGCAGGGGGGCACCCCAAGGACACACAACTCGATATACGATATTTTAGCCGTGTGCGGTGCCCCCCTCCACCATATTACACCTCGATAATACCGTTGCGGAGCTTAGGCGGAGCCCTGCGTCGGTGGAACATCAACATCGTCACCACGCCGTCGTGCTGACGAAACTCTCCCTCAACACTCGGCTGGATCCGAGTTCGAGGGACGTCATCGAGCTGAACGTGTGCTGAACTCGGAGGTGCCGTGCGTTCGGTACTTGATCGGTCGGATCGTGAAGACGTACGACTACATCAACCGCGTTGTGATAACGCTTCCGCTGTCGGTCTACGAGGGTACGTGGACAACACTCTCCCCTCTCGTTGCTATGCATCACCATGATCTTGCGTGTGCGTAGGAATTTTTTTGAAATTACTACGTTCCCCAACAGGACATGCCTGAAACGTCCCATCATATAAAGAGGGGCAACCACCTCCATCGCCCCTACCATTTCCCCCCAAATCCCCTCCCTGCCGCATCGTCTTCCTCTCCCCACCGGCGTCGTATCGCTCTCCTCCACTGCCTCCACTGCACCATCTCGCTCTTACCCACCGCATCCTCTTCCTCACCTTCATCGCCTCCATCTGTCAGATGGCCGACGCTCGTGGCGACGCCGGCGCAGCGGCCGGAGATGTGGTGGAGCTGCAGGGTGAAGGCGCGGTGACCGCGGATGTCGGCGGCGTCCACGGCGGTGCGAGGAAACTCGCAACCGCTGCAGATGTGTCGGGCTCCGCCTCATCGCTGCAGAAGGTGACGGCGTCGAGTGATACGTCTCCAACGTATCTATAATTTTGGATTGTTCCATGCTATTATATATTCTGTTTTGGATGTTTAATGGGCTTTATTATACACTTTTATATTATTTTTGGGACTAACCTATTAACCCAAGGCCTAGTGCAAATTGCTGTTTTTTTGCCTATTTCAGTGTTTTGCATAAAAGGAATATCAAACGGAATCCAAACGGAATGAAACCTTCGGGAGAGTGATTTTTGCAACAAATGTGATCCAAAGGACTTGGAGTGGACGTCAAGAAACAATCGAGGAGGCCGCGAGGCAGGGAGCGCGCGTCTGCCCCCCGGGTCTATTTTCCATCATATTAGTCTTCCGTCAGCTAGCTATTTCTGTTACCGTTTATTTTGCAATCTTTACTTTCAATCTTTATTATAAAAAATACCAAAAATATTATCTTATCATCTCTATCAGATCTCACTTTTGCAAGTGGTCGTGAAGGGATTGACAACCCCTTTATCGCGTTGCTTGCAAGGTTCTTATTTGTTTGTGTAGGTACGAGGGACTTGCGTGTGGCCTCCTACTGGATTGATACCTTGGTTCTCAAAAACTGAGGGAAATACTTACGCTACTTTGCTGCATCACCCTTTCCTCTTCAAGGGAAAACCAACGCATGCTCAAGAGGTAGCATCGAGCGGCACAGTCCATCCCGATACCCCCGATGCGCCTCCTGCCGTGGAGGAGCAGGTATTTGCACTTTCTTAGCTTGTAGAGTTAGTTGCTCCCTAGTTGCATTGGTTAGATTGTGATTCATATGGTAGTTCAGATGGTTAGAGTAGTTGGTTTGACGGATGGGCCGGGGTTTTTTGTATGGGTTGGGGGGATGGGGGGTTTTTGGACTAGGGTTTATTGGATAAATTCTTTGCAAAAATGCTAGATGTTGTGAACTATGATTTTAGGTGCTGCAATGATTGTGGTTTTTAGATTTGGATAAATGCATTGCAAAACTGCTAGATGTTGTGAACAGATTGGGGTTTTTAATGCTATGATGCTTATTAGATTTTTTTTGAATGCTACTCAGATTGGGGTTTTGAATGTCATATGCCCAAATTGAATCCATTGATTAAGAAGTTATTTGATTCATTAGTATATAAATTTGTCCACAATATGTAGTTATATTAGCTCTGTTCTTCAATGTGTATGCATGACCAATGATCAATGTGTTATTTGAATGTCATATTGGGGTTTTTGATCACTGTGTGTACAAATATAATACATTGATATATTAGGGATGGATGTGGTTTTTGAATGCATAGAGCTAAGGGGAACAGAAATAAAAAAAACCCCACTTCTAAAACATTTCCGATATTGGAAGTATATTAGCCCTATGATCAATGTGTCATGTGTGCATATCTAAATTTTCAATTGGCTACTAGTGATGGATGTAATTGTATATTCAGGAGGATGATGGTTGGGGGGAGAAAGAGGAAGCTAGCTGACTACGACCCGTACGAGGGGGCATTTAGTGATGATTCTGAATATGAGGTAAGCCTATCCCTTGTTCATTTAGTTCCTTTGACATAGTGTATCCATGCATGAATCTATAATGTATTAATGTGACTCATTCATGTGTGCAGTATGATTCTAAAGAAGAAGTGTACAAGGGCAACGTCGCATCCTTCACAGCTAAGGAGGTGGTGAAGATCAAGGCCATGGGAGTTGCTTCCTTCTACAACCGTCAGACCAAGAAGTGGCGTTGCCCCTACTGCACCACAAGGCCAAAGCCAAGGGATGGCCGCTTCGTTAACCTTCTGTCTCATGCTGAGGATGTAGCGATTCGCGGGAAGGACTACATGATCAGGGGACAGCATGCCGCCCTCGCGAAGGCCCTGATTCCGGCGTGATGTGATCGATGATGTGATGCTGTGAACTGAATGTTTAAGTTTATCTGTTGGGTTACTTTTGGTTTGTTGAACTGAATCTCGTTGGTTATGGTTTGTTGAACTGAATCTCGTTGGTTATGCTAGTAATCTGGTTGCTATCTATATTTGTCTGTCCTTAAATTTGCCTGTGGTATATTTTTCTGTCATGAATCTATGGTTAGTTATGTTTAGATGTTGTGAACTACTCCCTCTGTTCTGATTTACTCGTCGTGGTTTTAGTTCAAATTTGAACTAAAACCACGACGAGTAAATTAGAATGGAGGGAGTATGATTTTAGGTGCTGCAATGATCACACATGTTTTGTAGGAAACCAAATGCATGCTCCAAATGAGATCATGTAAACCTTGGCAAACCTGGACAGTACAAATTCATGAAAATGCAAAAACAAGTAAAACCTTTGCAAACCATCTATGTTTGTGTAGGAGATCATGTGTGCAAAATTTGAAGTGATTTAGAGGAGGTCAAATAAATTTGAATTTGAGAAATGTGCTCCAAATGAGCTCCCAGGCTAGGGTAAACAGCCCATTTGTAATCAAGTGTAGATTCAAAATGAGCCAAATGTGTTTTTATTAACACATATTCACTTTCCATAGTGTAGATTCGAAGTCTCACTATTTTTGAATTAATCTTCATATTTTTATATTTTCTTTTGAAAACATATGCTTTAATATAAAAACTATTAAAAACACATTTTGAACTATGAAAATGGAAAACTAACTTCAAATCCTTCTTATTCACTTTAAAATAAAGCTTTGGTGATTTTTTTGATTTTTTTTAAATTTTTCAAAAACAGAAGGTAACACCACCTCCTCTCCTTGAACTCTATGAAATCATGTACATGATAGCTCATATGTGTGAAGGTTTTCTCATGAAAATGACCATAGACCAAGTTTATGATTTTTGGTTGGTAACATGTCACATAAGACAACGTTGTGCGCAGGTTTAATTTTTTTTATTTTTTTGAAATTAATGGTGCTCATTTGACGCCAGCTAGGGTTTTTCATGAAAATGACCATAGACCAAGTTTAGTATTTTTCCTCGTTAGATTGTCTTATAAAACCACGAACGGCGAAGGTTTCATATTTTTTCGATTTGTTTTAAATTAGTTATGCTCAGTCAAAGCCTTCGAAACCCCGTTAACCAGCTCAAAACCCCTATAAACCCCGCGAGGTTTCGCCTAACCCTAGCTCCCAACATCAGCCATCCGATCATACCCTCGCGCCAAGCGACATCCCTCAAATCTGGTCTTCTAGAAGGAATTAGGTGGGCTGGCTGCGTGCAGGCTCCGAGCCGTTGGATCACAAGGACGGCTCCGCATCGTTGGATCGTGGGGCGATCCGCGAGAGGCGATCCTATTGGTTGTGCTCGGCTGCTCGCCCACCAATGACTCCGCGAAAAAACGTTGTTAGTGGGCCCAAAAGGAAACCAAGCTCTGGTTGGGCCGTTGAATTGCGTCGTTTTTTTGCATCGTTTTCTCTGGTTTTTTGTGGACGTGCTGGCTCTGTTTTTTGCATCGTTTGCTCTGATTTTTGCATCGTTTGCTCTGATTTTTGCATCGTTTGAAATTGCGTAGCAAATGACCAAATTTTTAAGGGCCAAATTTATTTTTATCATGCAAAATGGCCACAAACTATTCAAAAAATGTCTCTTTTCGTTCATATAATATATATGACCACGGATTCCCACGCGTGCAATTAGCTGCTTTTTCTTCTTCTTTTTCAAACCACCGTTTCCCACGCGTGTACACTCCCGATGCTGCGGTGGGTTTGAAAACGGGTTACTTCACATTTGACCCCGTTATTGCCATGGCCAAACAGCACATAGCACTACGGCTATTTAAGCCACCCTCTGCCTCTACCATCCCTCATCCATCTCCCATCCTCTCTGCCATCTGCCCTTCTTGCTCTTCGACCACTTCTCCTTCTTCTAGCACATCCTCGGCCATGCAGTACACCGGACCAACCTACCACTTCCCACCCACCGTGCCGGAGAGGCTCTACCCTCCTGGCGTGTACGTTGAGTGCACACTACGTGTGTGGGCAATCTCAAGGTGGAGGACCGCAAGGAACTTCACCGAGTTCTTCCTCGCGTCCGGCTACCACCACCTCCCGCGGGGATCTCCAAGGATGTTCCATGTCGAGGAGGTCATCCAAAACGGGGTGGTGGTTGCTCTCCTTGTCCACTTCACCAACACATTCGACGGCTTCTACCTCCTTGGCCGGGTGTTTTGGTGTGGCTGCGAGTTCATCGCTTTCACCACCCACAACATGTTCACGGAGTACACCAACATCTTCCCCACCGCGTCCCGCATGCACACTCTTCTGTACCCCATCGACAATGCCCAGGAGGAGCAGTGAAGGGCACCGGAGGAGGATCGAGGTGGAGAAGGCGGCGTCTAGGGTTCTAAACCCTCTATCTATTTTTTTAGTCTATGTTATGTTAAGTTGTGATTGAACTATGTTGGAGATGCTATGGGATTGTTGGCCCTTTTATCAAGTTATATATTAAGTTTTCTAACTATTCTATTATGAAGTTCTTCCTAGTTTCAACTATGTGATCATGCTATGGGCTTGTTGGCCCTATCTACATGTTTGTTGATTGTTTTCTTAGAGAGCTCGCTTTGTTAGTAACCACCTAGTGCATGCAGCCACAACGAACCCTTCTTTTTTTACACAAGCCAAAAATATGATGCCACCTAGCTAGTGCATGCAGCCACAACATATTTGTTCAATTTATTTGTCGTAGCAAAACGGGTGCACATGCGAGTGGATCGAAAAGGCTGCAACTGATCGTTAAAAACGATGCTCTAAATCGAGGAGACAAGCGTGCGAGAAGAGAGGAACCAGCGGCAGCGACCGTCGCTGCATCCATGGCGGCTGGCGTGCATGAAATCGGCTCGGTCAGTGCATCGTGGCGGCACGCATCAGCGCATGCAGGCTCGGTCGGTGCATGCAGGCTCGGTCGGCGCATCGACGCATGCAGACAGGCTTGTTGGGTGCATGCATAGCAGGCTTCTGTTGTGGCGGCGTGCGCAGGCGTTTTAATGCAAGGGACGGCCCAACGAAACCATGGCTCAACTGTCGAACAGCTACACCCCCAACATGGCCCCACTCGTCAGAGTTAACGGTCAAAGCACTGACCCGACGGCGACGTCCGTTGTGACCTCTTCTGAGGGTTTCGGGCAAGGGAGTGGGGAAAAGTGAGCAAAAGTTAAGAGCGTGGGGATGAATGAGTAGAGCTAAGGAACCAGGGGCACAGATGTAAAAATCCCTATATTTTAACACATAACATGAAACTACCGACAACAATGTTGACGATGTGATCTCGTAGTTATTTCATAAGTTGGGTCTGTCCAGCCCCATTATCTAACAATGTGTTCCCATTATTGCCAACGTCCTTGTTTGTTTAACAATGTCCACGATCAGGAAAACAAGATCATCTGCAATACATGAGCTAGTCTTAGAGGTGAGACTAGGGATCTACTCGATGTTCATCCTTCCATGTATGCAACTGAGTTTTTCTCCAAAACTCATATACTAGAACCATTGCAATTATAGCATAGAAATATAAACTTAATTATGAACATGAAAATAAATAATAATATTTTATTATTGCCTCTAAGGCATATTTCCAACAGGTTCAAGCTGGCTCTGATGCCAACTATTGGCCGGAGCTATGGACTCCGGTGAGGCCAAACACACGCATAAAGAGATCGCCAAGGAGGTTTTGCATTGCGTAATTGTCTACAAGTTTTCTATTTTCTTCTTCCATTTATTCAGAAATAGAAATGATTGTGTTGATCGTGCTGATACATCTCCAATGGATCTACTTTTTCAAACACTTTTGATGTCGTTTTCGCCTCGAATTTTCATGATTTGAATGGAACTAACCCGTGCTAACATTGTTTTCAGCAAAAAAAATATCTTCTTGTTATTTTTTGTGCAGAAATAGAAGTGCTCATAATCGGACGGGGATTTCTGGAGAATTATTTTAGAATATTTAATAACTTATGGAGTGGAAATGGACCAGAGGGGAGTCACCTGGCCTTGGCACGACCAGGTGGAGCCCCCTAGGGTGCACCATGGGGCGTGTGGCCTCCCTAGTTACCGCCTTACAACGATTCCACCACCATAAATCCACATATATACCAGAAAAATCATGCAAACTTTTCACGATACGCAAACGCCCCCACCTCTTGTTCTTCCTTTGGAGATCTGATCTTGATTCTATTTCTGGCTCCAGAGAGGGGGATTCGTCCCCGTCGTCATCGTCAACCCTTCTCCAACAACAATTCTATTATACTTCCACCCATGTGTGAGTAATTCCGTTGTAGTCATATTGAGGTAGATACGAATTGGATGAGATTTCTTATGTAATCGATGTCTGATTGTTAGTATTTGATGCCTAGTATCCACTATGTTATGCGATTGTTGTTGATATGACCTTGCTATGCTTAATGCTTGTCACTAGGGTCCGAATGCCATGATTTCACATCCGAACTCTCTATGTTTTCATGAATATATTTGTGTTCTTCATCTTACATGTAAGTTGTATGCACCTGATATCGTTCTGAACCTTAAACCCCAAAGTGACAATACATGGGATATCGATGCGGATGACATTACCTTGAGGATTACATGTATTCACCGTACGTTAATATTTTGTTCCAGATCTATATTAAAAGGAGCGTCTTAATTACAATTTCCACTAGGATCCCGGTGCCACAGGAGGGTAGAAGAATAGATGTTATGCAAGTTCTTACCGCAAACACGTACAACTATTTATGCAATGCATGTCTACAAATGATTGATGAATTGAAGCTAATTTATTGTTGCTCTATGTTATGACCATTGCATATTGAATCTCATACGAACAAAACACACAATCTACTTCCATACCTATGCTTTATTTTACTGTTGCTCCTGTTACAACTACTACACTGTTGCATGCTGTTACTACTACCTCCGTCCAGGTTTATTGGTCCTGAAAGTGCGTTAAGTCGACTAGAGGGGGGGTGAATAGGCGATTTTTACAAATTTGTCACTGAGGAATTTTGGGGTGAGGAAATCCCTAAGTCACAAATGACTAGCAGCGGAATAAGTACTCAGATGCAAGCATAACAGAATAGAAGCACAGACATCATGATGAAATGAAAACAAGCACAGAGTACAGAAAGCGTAAACACAGGATAAGCAGGCTGAAGACAAACAGACTGAAGAAATTGAACTGAGGAAATAGAGAAAGTCTTCAGCCAAAGTCTTCAAACAGTGACAATCAAGAACAACAACACAGTAATGAGGAAATGAAAGGGTTGAGGAAATAGAACCAGTTAGCTCGGTGAAGATGGTGATTTGGTATACCAGTTCCAACTGCTGCGACAGTCGTACGTCTGGTTGGAGCGGCTAGGTATTTAAACCTGAGGACACACAGTCCCGAACATACAGTCCTCACCGTATTCTCCTTGATCTAAGGTCACACAAACCTCGCCCAATCACTCGTGGTAAGTCTTCAGGTCACTTCCAAACCTTCACAAACTCAGTCACTCGGCAATCCACAATTTCCTCTTCGATGCTCTAGACCATGACGCCTAACCGTCTGGAAGATGCACAGTCTTCAAAGGTAACAAGCGTCGGATCCACACAGGAACAATCTCTTCAGTGATGCTCAATCACTTTGTGTTTGTAGGTGTTTGGGTTTGGGTTTTCCTCACTTGATGATTTTCGCTCAAAGTCCTCGGAGGATGGGATGCTCTCAATGACAAGTGTTAGTTTCTCTCGGAGCAGCCAACCAGCTAGTGGTTGTAGGGGCCCGCTATTTATAGCCTAGGGAGCAGCCTGACATGATAAGACATAAATGCCCTTCAATGATATGACCGTTAGGTGGATAGATATTTTGGGACAGCTGGCGCATAGCACAGCAATGTTCAGAAATTTGACTATCAAATTCCTTAGGGATATCATGTTCCTCACTTGTAGGCAATCCGCACTGGCTAATTCCTAACTCCTCAGTCAGAACTAATTCCTCAAAGACCAGAAGATCTTCATCTCTGTCACTGAAGAAATTGACTGAACTGTATGAGATTTCCAATGGCTTCACTCGAAAGGATTGGTAGGTGTAGGATTTTTAGATGAGCATCACTTGGTAACTTTTCCTTAGTTTTCCTCGACCCCCTTTAACAGTACGGTGTTTCCTATGACTCAATAAAGAGAAAAACGAAACTACGAAACTACATCACACCAATTTCTTCACTTTCAAAGGCTTCAGAAAGCCAAAGTCTTCAGTTGAAGACATTCATTTTTAGGGGTCGACTTTCTCTGTAAATATCAAACTCCTCATAGACTTATACACATGTGTACACTCACAAACACATTAGTCCCTTAACCTATAAATCTTCATTACACCAAAATCACTAAGGGGCACCAGATGCACTTAAACCTCCCCCTTTTTGGTGATTGATGACAATATAGGTTAAGTTTTCAACGGGGATAAACATATGAAGTGTAAATACTGATATTGAGGAATTTGATTGCAAGATATAGAAAAACTCCCCCTGAAGATGTGCATATGTGAGGAATTTGCTTTTGAGAAGCAATGCACATTGAAGAGTAGAATCATGGAGATCTCCCCCTATATCTTGTAATTCAAACACATATTTAACATATGATATGCAGAATTTGAAATGCATGATGAAATATGGTGACTGATGTAATTCAGCATGCGTGCATTGACATAAATGAGGAAATAGCATGCAGAAGAACATAGCAAAAGTATTAGACCACCATCGGAGGTAAGATTACAACTCGATCCAACAAAGTTTTCAAAAGAACGAGAGTTGTAACTTAGAAAAAAAACGCCCATATATAGACCCGCTTGAAGACTAACTCAAATTTCTCCCCCTTTGTCATCGAATGACCAAAAGGGACAAAAAATGAGGACTAACGCCCCTGAAGAATATCATCACGAAGTCGGTGGAGGAGCGCCAGCGTTGTTGGGGTCGTTTGTTGAAGTAGGCACTACAAAAAAAATACACTTCCGTGATGATACGTGTTTGTCACAGTAGGTCACGTTTTCTGTCATGCATGTACATCCATGACAAATTTATGACGGAATCAAGATAGTCATACCTGTGCTGTCGTAGAAGTGTTCCATGACATTACCAAAATTATCATCACGGAAGTGTCCACTTCCATGACGATAAATCGCGCGTCACAGAAGTGCTTTCGTCAAGGGTGACCGACACGTGGCATCCACCGTAACGAAACACCGTTAAGCTATTGGGTCCGGTTTTGGATCCGATAACCCGTTAACAGCCCCGACCAATGGAGATTTTCCACGTGTAAAATCATCATTGGCTGGAGGAAACACGTGTCGGCTCACTGTTGGGACTGATGTCATCCACTCATTGGACCCAAAGCGCCTATGATACGTCGACACATGGCACGGCCCAACAGAGGCCCATATAGGTTAAAAAGGCCGGCCCAGTCAAAGGCCCTTAGTACTTTCTCAGGTACTAGTGGGCCAGCCCAATAACGGCCTGCTTAATAAAGGCCCATTTACGGCCCGAGACCAGATCTGGCCCGTTAATTGTTCGCTGAATATTTGGGCCCATTTACGGCCCGAAGCCAGATCTGGCCCGTTAATTGTTCGCCGAATATTTGGGCCCAATTACAGCCCAGTGACTTTCGGCCTGTTAGAGGCCCGATGTAGACATGGGCCCATTTCAGCCCGGTGTGACTTTCGGCCTGGGAATGGCCTGTGCTGCCCATGGGCCATATATGGTCCGACAGGACATCGCGCCCACTAACGGCCCGTGATAAAGGTGGCAACAGTTAAGCCCAACGTGACTTTGGGCTTGTTAAAGGCCTGTCGCATAATTCGGCCCGTTGATGTCTGTACTAAGCTTTCAGCCTCTTAAAGGCCCATGATATCAGTGGGCCAACTAAGGCCCGAGATATGTTGCAGCCTGGTAACTGCCCGTGATATAACTGGGCACAAAAAGGCCCGGTCTACATTTCAGCCTGCTGAAGGCCCGTCGACGACTAGTGAAAATTGAGGCCGAATATGCATTTCGGCCTGCTAAAGGCCCATGGTTTCATATGGGCCGTAACAGGCCAGTACAATATTCAGCCTGTTAATGGCCCGGTGCTACCTGGGCCAAACTAAGCGCTGGGTCCACAAAAGGCCCAACTAAAATATAGGCCGGTGTAAGTTGTGGGCCTCACGCAAAATGTGAAGGCCCCAATGATTCGGGCCCAAGAAAGATGCAGGCCAGCCCAATTGTGGCCCGCTAAACACCAGGCCCGTTAGAGGTGAATGTTTCGGCCCGGTCGACTACATCTGATTTTTTTCAGATAGCGAATGATGGCAGTAACTAGTAGGAATTAAGAACAAACCTACTCTATACAATAAAGAAATTACGGCATAGTAACTAAGAATAAACCTACACTATACAATAAAGGATTTATGGTATATTACATCCACTGGGCATCGAAGTTCGCCACCAGTGATCATAAAGCGCAACGAAGAAGCAGATTACAAAAACTGGGCACCATTGCAGCGTAACAAAATAATACTGAACCGAGACCACTTCCAAGACAGTTCAAGAAAGGTTAGCCTTGCGCGGGAACTGCTGCGCAAGCTGCTGAGCAAGGCTGTGAGACCGGCCTAGCATGTCGGTCATAGCTTCCAGGTGTAGCTGTTTAGCGATGAGGTTCTCATTGGTGTTCTCCGCAATCTTTCTTAGAGATAGGACTTCAAGTCGAAGTTGAGTTGCAGAATGCCTTTCTGCTAGAACTTGGGACTGAAGAAGTCGAACTGATTCAGACAACGAATTCTGTGAGCTTGTCTGACTGCTAGTCTCAAGTAACTTGAACACTGCATCAAGACAAGACTTTGGGGTTGTCTCGCTATCTTCAAGATGTTTTGCCTTCTTTGCTGCAATATATGTTGGGTTTGTCTCACAGCCTTCAGCAGACTTGTGCATGCCATCAGGCATATCACCCTGAAACAAAGCAGAGAGATGACAGGTTTTGCACGTGTATAAACAAAGATGATAACTGTGCTGTCAATTCCATCCAATTTCAAATTAGAAAATAAAGAGTAAGTTCAAAATATCAATAGCATAATTTGGCATTGTTCATAATGCGGGGAGCTTCACCACACTACTGGATTACCATGTCAACATAACAAGCATAGATGAAGGGCAAAGAAAATCATTGTATCTATTTTGGTTAATGTGCATGGCATGTTGTTCATATCATCAGCCACATCAGTAAGATAAAACAGGAGATGACAAGGTGCAAACGTGGGCTGCTTCACCACACACTGGATTATAGATCCACAAAAACAAGCATACATATAGGGAGTATTGAGTAATGTGCATGGTATGAATAAGGAATTTGGTTTTACAAGTAAAACTTAGAACTTACGGTTCTTGCGAACATGCATTTTGGTAGAAACAGCAAACTAAACAGCAGTAAACGATAGGGAGTATGAGCAAATTAAACAGCAGTTGAGGATAAAGGCTTTAGAAGGACTGACTTACATTAACAGTTAACACCGGCTTTATAATGCCCTTCTCCATGTCAAGGGAAGGATAACTCAAGAATTTCAGCACATAATCTTCTTCATAAGCATTGCCTGTACTCTACATTTTGTAGAGAGTAATTATAGATATGATAATACTGGAAGGGATAGAGGATAATGAAGATAAGATGCAGATTGATGCTACATAATCAACTACCAATCCCTGGAAGTACAAGCATTACAGGACAAAATGTACTGACAAGAGCAATGGGCTACACTTCTGCACTGGCATTGTCTGTGTATTCTACTTTTTGGTAAGATTAAATATAGATCTGATCTTTTTTAGTAAATGGTGGGCGAGGGAGATAAGATGCAGAATGCTACACAATGAACCAATCCCTCTTCCCATAATACAAGAGTGTTTTGAACACTGGTGTACTGTACAAAACGTTCTTATATTATGGGACGGAGGGAGTAGCTGTTAATGTAAGTACAGTGATAGACGACGTTCAGTCCTTACAAGAGGACTGCAGAGCTAAACCTCTTCAAAAGCATTGGGTTGATTCTAAATTTATGTAAGAGTCCATACGGATCTTATAATGTCCACCAAATGGACGATAACGAGGCTAACATGTGCAGTGATGCTACATAATCAAACAGCTATGAAAGTAAGTATGGTCATACAGGGCAAGAGGTACTCACAAGAGCAATGCAGTGTGCAGTATAGTTGCGAGATTCTGTGGTCCCTTGAGAATGAATGTTCTTCTGCTAACAGTTTTCGTACAAGTGAGACGTTAAGGCAAATGCAGAAATGTAGTTCAAATTGTGATGTGATATCATAGATAGTACCTTACGCTGCAGCCGAGACCAATGTGTAACAAGATTATTCCAGTCACCGTCGGATAAATGTAGCACCGGAGACTTTACAGAAATTTCGTTTAGAGGCTTGCCATCGAAGTGCGCTTGCCTCAGGTAGGAACGATACTTCATCAACGAGTGCTTGAAAAGCGCAACCAACCCTTGCTCGTCTTCACAATCCAGTTTGGTCCTCGCCTATTTAAAAGAATGAAATCTTGTGTCTTCTGTCAGCAGAAACATATGCAGTAATGACCATGAATAACATTAGTACATTACTTACGCGTAAGTTGCGGAGGAAGACTGGAAATTGTTCTGTGTCTGCGGTATAATCTTTCCATGAAGGAAAGATGCGCACAAAGTTCCTGACAACAATATAAGCTTTGTCTTCTAAACTGGGAAGAAATGGAACAGGGGTCCTATTTGCTGCAATTGGGGCTCTCTCTGGTTCGAAAAGGGATTTGGCAACTGGATTTGGTGTACTCTTTGCTGGAATGGGGGTTTTGCGTCGTAGAGCTGGTGCTATGTCAACTGGCATAATCATAATGTTTGCTGCAGTTGGGGTCTGCTGAGTTGGGGCATCAGAAATGACCAGTGTAGTAGGGCTAGAGTCTGCTAGAGTTGGGGTGTTTTGTGGGTCAGGTGATATTGCAACTACACCTAATGGGCTATTTGATTTATCAGGTGCCACTACCTTTTCCAAATACTTTGCTTGTGCTCCTCCACGATCAGCAATCGCCCTCTTCCTTTTGAACGTCTGATACACAAGAACAACATTTGAATGGATAAATATGGTATGATGACAGATGGAATATGTACTGAAAATGGATAGGCAGGGCGTATTCACATACACGATGTGTAAACTAAGCTAATGGCAGTTCAACAAAGTAGAAGCAATGCAAAGCATCAGTTGCAAGATATGTGCGACAAATATAACCTTGGAAAGTTAGAGCAAGCACCTTGATGGGTGAATAAGATAGGGCATCTTCCTCTGACTCCTCCACTAGGGAGCTACATTGACTTAGGTCTCCCTCTAGCTCAGAATCACTGTTAGGATCATATTCTGAGCATGAATCTGTAGGTGGAGAGCATTTGCATTGCATTGCATCCAGACTTGATTTCAGTCCCTTAATGCCAAGTTTGACAGCCATGGCATTGTTCTGCTTTATTCTTTTCATGCGCGCAAGCTCATAATCATTATGATGCTGTTCAGAATCTGAGATTCATGAAAACATAAAAAGTAGTCAGATTATCTATGGAATGCATTGCGGATTCAACTCGAAGAGTGTCTCCCTATAAACCCCTGCATATGCAAAGTTCACCCCCAACCGTGCTGACCAGACCACACACAGAAATACAAACCCCTTATGTCTCTATAACAGGCAGACACACATTTCAAAACTGAAGTAGGAACATTAGAATCATATGAAATTCATATTTGAACAAATAAACTAAGGAATTATGAGTGGCATAATGTTTAGCTTCAAGGGTGGAGTGTTGGTAGTGCGACACAAAGCAAGTAGGCAGATTGTATTCCATGTAAAAGATCAAAGCCTATGTAAAAGCTGGAAATGACACTTTCTTTCTATACAATGCAGTGTTCATTGCCCACACATGATGGAAGAGATCACATAGAGAAATACTATTCACTCATGTCTACGGTTGCAGTATTTAGAAACAGGGTGGTCCACCCTAAAAGAATATTGACAACAAATATGACAAGGCAAGCATAGATGTAGTGAATCAATCATTTACTTGTGAGCTTACAAGGACAAGTATGCAGAATTATAACTGCAGTACGAGACCGTCCAAAATCTGAATCAAGAAGTTTGTCTAGCACTTATTGTTTGCAACTAATCGACGTGAATAATTGGATATTATATCGAATGAGTAACAAAGACAAGTAAAATTGTCAACAAACCTGGCTTGCAGTAGTAATCTGGGTCAATGTCACTATGACCAACAATCCAAAATGACTAGTGTCTGTTCCTAGGGCCGGAATTTTGAAAACCCTGTGAACTTTACAGGTACTAAAGATTACCGAAATACATCTGAACCATTAAGTGTAGGTAGCACTGAGCAGACAACACACCCCAATGACAGTCCTGCCTAATGAGTAATGAGTCAATTAGAAAATGGGTGATGAGGAGTGGCTGCTGAGTGTTGAGGACTTATCTCAGGATAAATCGGGTTGGCTTAGTGGGTGTTGCACGCTTGAGCACTGAACGGACTGGGAAGGTAGGCACGGTGGCGCGCCCGGGCAGCGGTGACGCTGTTGGGCGAGCGGCTCCTGACCTCCTGTTAGTCCGGCGTCTCCCGGGGACGGCAAGTCGCTGGCGAGGCAGGCGGCTGGGGGTGAGTAGAGATCGGAAGCGCGCAGCAGAACAGAGGGGAATCGGGGCCTAGGACGACCCAAAATCCCAGGGTGGGCCGGCCCACCGTGGGCACCCTGTAGAGATACACACCCGAGCGGCGAACATGCATTTTTGAAACTAATTTAGGAACATTTAGCTGACCAATTAAACGAATATGTTTTAATAATATCAGATTCGTATTTGAACAACTGAGCTTCTTTAGCTTGATGGGTCGAGCAGTGCTATTATGACACGAAGCACATATTCTGATCGTATAGTGATCATAAAAGGGGGAAACCAGAGAAATGATATTTAGCAGCCATTGTTTGCTTCGAACTAAGAACTAAATTCTAAGAGCTTAAAAGAAAGTAGAGTAACCAAGTTAAGATCTATTTTCTGGTTGAGATCAAAAAGTTGAGGAGATATGAAGTACCACCTCTCTTGCGGCGCCGTGTAGGCATCGGGGGTGCGATGGCTGTCAGTGGCGTTGAAGCAGATCTGCGATGGTAGATGGGTGCATCGGGGGATAAGTCCCGTTGCGGTGGAAGAGAAGGTCGTGTGAGCGGCCCCGGCAAAGAGGACGACGGCGCCGATGAAGCGAGAGGACGTGATGCAAGGCTCTTGGTCCGTCGCCGTGGATGAGAAACGTCCATCTCTAGCAGTGGACGACGTGGTCTTGGTAGGCGCTCCGGCATGGTGGAGGATGGTGGCGATGGATGTGGTGGAGGACGGCGGCGATGGATGTGGTGGAGGACGGCGGCGATGGATGGGGTGGCGGACGGAGGCTGGTGTGGGGATGGTGTTCTAGCGCGAACGGTGTATGAATGGGAAAATGGAGGGAGAGGTACGGGGAACCATGTTTTTGGGACGCGCCTGTCTGACATATGGGAAAGTTACGAACTTAGCCCCCGTTTAAAATTTGGACGTCTCGTCGGTTGGGGATACGACGGTAATCTCGCATCTCGCCAATATTTGCCTAGAGCGATTTTGGGCAAGGAGAGGGTGGTTGGCGCCCATGGTTGGCGCCCACGGTGTATGAACGGGGCTGACAGGTAGGGCGGTTGTGTCACGCCTGAGTGAAGTTACAAACCTGCCCCTATTGAAAATATTTGCCTACATCAATTTCGGCCGAGTTGAGTTTGTTTTGCCGCCCACCGTGTATGAATGGGGAAATGGAGGGAGAAACAGAGGTCTTTCGGACGAGCTTGAATCAAATGTGTTTTGCCGCCCATGTTTGGCGCCCACCGTGTCGGAATGGGCTCAGAGGCGGTCGTGTCACGTCTAATTGAAGTTACTATCCTACCCCTATTTAGAGTAGTGGAAATCGGGCCAATGGATAGTCCGTGTAATGGGTAGACAGTAATTTCCATCTCCCAAACACTTGGCTTCGGGCAGCCGACGTGGGAGTGGACATTTTGCCGCTTCTTTCAAATTTTGGGACAATAAGCATCCACGTTTACCCTGGCAACTAAATTCGAATCCATTTTGTATTCCTATACGAATCTTTATAAATCATTCTATGTGTTTTTATATATCTTCAAAAGGACGACAAAGATGTATTCCACTGTCATATATGAATATGGTTTACAAATGCCGATACTCAAATTCAGAAGCTAGAATCCAGTTTAAGGTGAATTCGAATATTTGGAACACTTCATGTCCAACTCAAATGTCACACGCAGCATAATGTGTACTCCCATTTAGATATGTACACAAGCGATGTATCAAGATTCAAATACCGAGTCAATCAACCAAGAATGTATAGAACTAACAGACATATAAACACTTATAGAGTATATGGATCAATAATATCAACTAACATACATAAGCCAGGCCGCTGTACTTTTCTTTGCTACAACAGCATCCTTTTTTTAGCCAAGCTACTACAGCATCTTGGCCCTTTCCGATGCGTGCCACTTATGGTCCATCTATACTACTATTATTGCTGAATGCACATTCAGCCCGATTGGCATATTTGTAGGTCTGGCACAGCAATCAAAATGAAATGTCTCCGAGTCTTATCAATTAATACAGACTTGTGCTCAAATAAAATTACAAACCAAAAAAAAAACAATTATTACATGATCTCTAAAACAAATGGTTTGATTGATTACATGAACAAACAACACAAAGGTTATTCAACGATGGAAAGAACATTTCACCTATGATTTACCAAGTGGGAATTTAATTTCCTTTTTTCCTTCAGGACCTTAACAATGTGGTCAGTCTCAGCTTGCTTCGTTTTGAAATCCACCAAATATTTAATGGTTGTCTTGAGTACTGCTACTGATTGTGTTGTTTGCTTCCTCAACATGTCAACTTCATATCTAAGTGCAGAAGCAGAATCTCTTTCTACCACTAGTTTAGCCTCTAGAGCATCAGCAGTTGGCAATTCATAATGCACGATTGGGCCGGTGCCACTGCTGTGGGATGATACAACGTCCATGGGGACCTCGCTCTTTGATCTTGGGCTAACCTGTTTTGCCATTAAAGTTCCGATTGGATTCAGAAAAGTTGAAGTTAGCAAAACATCTCAACTGGGAGTTATAACAGCAAACCAGTTAAACAAACAAGGAATTAAAGAGTTTCAATTCGATGCTGAAAAGTAGTTATTAACATCATTGTAACCCGTTGTTGCAGCAGCAAAGCAGTTAAACAAACAAGTAGCTATTTAAGTTCAGGCAAACAGGTAATTCTTAACAGTAAGTATCAAACACATAGATAGGCGCAGTCTATAATAGGATTAACAGGCTGTGGCATTATGTAATCAGTAGCAAACTAAATTAAGCCAAGCAACATAATTGAACAATTTTGCAATAAGTGGCTAACTAAAATTCCGAGAAGCAGGTAACTGAACTTATGCTAGTTCTTTGTACAGGCACACTGCAACTTCTTTTTCGCTTACAAGGTTGTACGAAGGAGTCCATGGCATCAATTGCTTGGATACGCAGTCCCAATACTTCTTTCTTCCCACACTGCATTGGTAAGTCGAATGGTTAATCTGGTAAGATGGTGCGTCCTTGATATGTTATATGAGGACGTGTAGTCAGACTAGTTGTAGCCACACACATCACACTGGCTTTTACTGTATATTTCATGCGATTACTTTTGGCATATCGAGATCTAAGCAATCTACAATAGGATGAAAAGACTGGCATCCTTCACATTATTGGCGAACTCAGTTCATAGAAACAAGCAATTCAACCATTCTGTGGGTAAATCAAAAGCGCCACTAGAATATTTTTCACTACCCCTATCATACACGCAAAAAGACGCCACCATAGGGGCTGGTATGGGCGGCCGCCTCGGGTGGCCTGAAAGTGTGCACCTAGTTTGAGTCGTCCAGGTTGGCCCAGGCTAGTTTTGTTCGTCCCAACGCACGAGCAGGCAATGTAAAAAATGAAGAAAAATGTTTCAATTTGGATAGGCCAATAACATAAGTGCAAGGCAGGCCCTATAGCAGGCTCGCGGCCCAAACGAGCGCCTCCCATATCGATCGACAGCAGGAAAAATCCCAATTCATCCGCTCCAGCCTCCAGTCTGGTTCGCTCCTAACCTAGCCGCCGCTGGACAGACCAACACAGCACTTCCTCGCGCCCTCGTTGGAGGGCGGTCGCCGGGCTTCAAGCGAACGGAAGGACAAGAAGATGAAGATCCAACCCTGGGTGTAGCCTGCGTGGGAGGCAGCGGCGGCAGCACGGGCATGGCATCGAGCTTGCGCAAACGGACAGTCGCAGCTTGCAAGAGTAGCATGCGCAACGAGCAGGTACATCACATCCCTGATTATATATAATTCAACTCTTCAATTTCTGGCCAATAGTTAAACCTGACGGTGTTGTAAAACTGCTTGTATGTAGGGAATCTATGAGAAAATGAAACCAATTTCTACTTATTTTATAACTCCCCCAATCAATACTGAACTGACTGAATCTGATGAATCTAATCAAGTTTCCGGTGCAAACATCCAAGCTCATGTTGTTCTTGAGCCTGAAGTGTCTAATGAATAGACTGCTAATGAAGGATTTGATGCAAACACTTTACATGCTCCTGGTGATGAACATATAGTGTCTAATGAGGATCTAACGCAAGCATTTTGCAAGCTCCCATTGAAGGATTTAGTGTCTAATGATGATCTGCTATGTTGAGAGAGACATAGAGATTTGCAGGCATTGATGACAAGCAAATTATAGTGCATTTTCATGGCTTGAGGAAACGTCGAGGCCATCTACCAGAAAGTCCCCGTATCATGACAACGTAGCATAAATACTTTTCTAATATGTTGTTTGAAACTATTGGCATACTTGTGCAGGATAGATATATTGATATGCAGTTTGCGCACTGGTTATAGGTGCAATTACACTTCGATATTTTCAGCCAGAGAACGAATAATTCAAGCAGGTACAGACCATGTTTGTAGTCCTTGTACACCATGTTGCATTTTGTGTTTTTTGGTGCTTGCATCATTTAGTGTTTATAATCTGAACTACTTTGGATCATTAGCTGGTTTTCAAAGTGCATGTAGCTTCACATTTCTCAAGTTATGTTGATTTCCGGAGTGCAAGTGCCTTCGTATTTTTTAAGTTAAATGTTCACCCCTGGTAACTTGAATTCGTGGATCCGCCACTGCACACAAATCATACATGAATGCCAGTACGAATTAAATGAAATGCAGGGACTTACGCTAGCTCGTTGTACAGGCTCACTGCAGCTCTGCTTGCGCTTGGGATGTTCCATGTACAAGTCCATGTTACCACTTGCTTGGATGTGCAGGCCTTGTGCTCCTTGCATCCCCCTCTGCATTTTTGACACGGCAAATGGCTGATCAAATAAGAGGAATCGATCTTGCTGTTGTACCGGAGGACAGATACTTACAAGGTTATACGGGTGTGCAGGATGTGTACCAGATCCCGTAGTGCCGTCATGCTTCGCTAAAAAATGGATTTGCTTGTTTCAGATGATATCTCTAGAAGAAATAAGAGTTAAAGTCAGAGTTGGATAGGCATGTAAGCTAAGAGAGCAGTTAAAGGATATCCAAACATCGTCGGAACAGTGCACAAGGGAGTGATGTGTGGATACCTAGTTCGGGCCGGCGTTGGGGCATGCTCGCCTAGCTAGAGTGCGGGTCACTTCAGAGCCGTTGAGGGTGATGCGCTCGTGTTGGTTGGCCGCGCACGGATGCAGATCTTGAGTGGCAGCGGAGCGCTACGATGCGGTGGACGAGACCGTTGGTGAAGCCCCAGCGGCCTCGGGGGGCGGACGCGCGACGATGTGCTCGATGAAGTAGCCCCGGTGAGCTGGGAGACGGCGTCGGTGAAGTGCACCTGATGCGGTGGAAGTCGGTGTCTGTGAGGCACGCCGGTTGCGGCGGCCGACATTGTCGGTGGACCACCCGGTGCGGTGGACGAGGGCGTAGATGAGGTAGCTCCGGTGCGGTGGGGAAGCGCGACCGTCGTCTTCGTCATTGTCGTCCGGCACAGAGGTGGGGAAAGAGACGAGACGAGTGGCGATTCGAACTTTGCTTGGGTTGGCGGTGAATTAGGGATTTGAGCAATCTGGGCTTGGAAGGGGACGGTGGAGAAGGGAGATTTGGCAGGGCTGGAATTGGGGCCGCCAGATATTTCAATCCGAAACATGGAAGCGCGAACTTATTTTGTCGTCGTCCTTTTGGGGGGGCGGGAGGGAGGGAGGGGGTGGGTGGCTGGGTGCTAAGCGTCCGTCCGACACACGCGACCACGACGACACGACCCTGGTCTGCCTGGTGCGCCTGCATTTGAGAATGCAAAAGAATCTTCTTTCATTTGCAAACGAATCTGTATGTATTACCATGCCCTTGTTTTCCTTGCAATAATTAGTCATTCGAAATGAGATACTATAAATTAATTAATGAGTTATTTGAAAAAAAATCGAAACGGTATCCACGCTAACGTGGATTAGAGTGTGTGTCACATAATTAGTTATTTGAATTAGAGTGTGTGTCACATAGCGATCTCCAATTCTAACGTGGATTTCGCATTTCACTATATCCATGCTACTTTTTTTAATACAAATTAATATGTATATGATGAACACCATAGTAGTGAGAAAACTTTTGGATGGATTCAAACATATGACCTACAAAATAGCACAACAAATCGAGTCAATGTCAACTTTTCGAAACCTAGTATGGCACGAATTTGAAATAATTACCCATATGCATGGTCCTCAGTTCAAATCTTACAATTTACACCAAATTGAAACATCGATATTAAGTCTCGTACTATCTACATTCAAATGTTGTTTTTAGCCCCCCCCCCCCCCCCCGCGCACATACGCTACATACTTCCTGTATCGGTCAATCTTCCTCTCCTAACCACCTTAGGAAGCTATCGGTTTCCAACACGCATCCATTCTTTCTCTCCATGTTTCGGTCTCTAACTCTCTCAACTACACAACCCCCTTTTTCCATTCTATTACGAAATGTATTTACCTCACACACTCGCCATTGCACCCCATGCCGAGCTCTCTCCCTCTCCCTCTCCCTCTCACCCTCTCGCGCTAAATACATGCATTGCCTATCTAGCCCCCAACCTCTCGTGCGCACGCACGCACGTTGTCTATCTAGGTCACTCCCTCGAGACCGTCTCACTCTTTCTTCCGCACGGCGGGCCACACTCGCTCAATCTCGCTCTCTTTATCCGAGTCCCGTTTAACCTCATTTTCTTTCACATACAAATGATATATCTCCTTGTTCGGGCCTCGATCGACACACTCTATACTCTCTCACACAGATTGTCTATCTAGGTCAGTCCATCGAAGCCGCCCCACTCTTTCGACCTCATGGCGGGCCACGCTCGCTCTCTCTCTCCCTCTCTCTCTCTCCCTCTCTCTCTCTCTCTCTCTCTTTGTATGTCTCGATTGACCTCGCTCTTTCTCAAACAAAAACGATATATCACCATGTTTGAGCTCAATTCAACTTATTCACATTGTATACTCTCTCACGCACATTGTCTATCTCCAACCCGTCTCACTCTTTCGATCGCACGACTACCCTATGTGATCGATTGACCTTGCTTCCTCCCACGCACAAAATATATCTACATGTCTGTGACTGGATCATCTCTCAAGCTCTATCTTACAGCCCTCACCCTTGCCAAAAGCTCAATCGGACAATATCTCTCCAAAGCATATATATTTGTTCAATGAATGTCGGACCACACTCACTTTGTCTCTCTATCTATATGTCTCTCGATTGACCTTGCTTTCTCACGCCGTATCTTCCACACATTGAAGCTACCTCTCCATCCTTCGCAAAGCCGGAGGTATTTACATTGCGAGGGGCACTCCAACCTTGGATTAATTCCGATCGGTTTAGATTATATTTCCGTAGCATTCGGCCCACAACTACTCGAAACACCGTTGCAACCCCCGCAACTCCCCTAGTTGATTTCCCTCTGGCTCGGTCATCGCTCTCTCGCACGTCCTTTCTCGCCTTCAACGTCGCACCATGGTATTATTGCAAAAAACTCTGTTGTTCTCTTTAATTATTATAAATAAGCTACGAAACTACACACCGATAGTCCACTTGGAATGGAACAAATTTCGACCCACAAATTAAAGTGCTACAAACTACACACCTAGGGGCCCACATGTCATGAAACAAATTTGGACCCATATACAAATTAAAAAATAAAGGACGAGGATCGAACATGCGACCAGGGCCTTCAAGCCGCACGTCAATAGGCAACATACGTAGAACAACAATGTTTGTTGTACCTCCCTTTGTTCAAATAATGTTTTATTTTACCACAGCCTATTTAATTGATAACATGAATAGGAAGCAAGCCCAACCACGGACTTGGGCCTCTCGGGGAGGACCGAGTCAGTTGTTGGCTTGTCAGCTAGATCCGGCACAGGACAGGGCTTTTGGAGCAACGGTGCCATGTCGCATGAGGTCAACAGACCGGGGTGAGCTCATCTAGCAAAACGGTCTCAGAGGCCAGTTATGCGAGTTTCTTTATGAGTTGATTGCCAATCACGATAGATTATACGTGACAGGCAATCTCACAGGTGTTTTACGACGCGTTAGCTTCCCGCGATACATGCGTGTGCGTAACGCACGTGTGTATGCGCGAGTGGTGCGTGCGGTCTAATCCCGCACGCGTATGTGTGCCCGTGCTATTTACGCACACGCGTACATGCGTGTGCACCTGGGCGGATAGATCTCTCTGCAGAGAGATCTATCTATGCGTGCATGCGTACACGGATTGTTATATACATAACTGCAGTTATATATATATATATCAATCTATGCGGGCGTGTGCCTACGCATAGGCGCAGGAATATTATTTTTAGTACTATTCGCCTTCACTTACTGGTGGGTTCCATGTGTGCTCTCTCTCTCTCTCTCCTCCCTTCTGCGTTTAGACGCACGGGCAAACACGAAGAACTCGCGGGCGATGTTGCCGTTGACCATATCTGGACGCGTTCACAAGTTACGGCACCAGTTTCATGTGCTAGCAGCACTAGTCAGTGTGTACGTGCAATGCACGTTAATTTGGAAGTATATTAAGTGCATGCGGATATTAAGTAGGATATTATTTGCGTGTTATTATGTGATTAGCACTATTTTTGGCATGAAATTAACTGCACGGTAAACATGTTGAGCACTCGACATTGAAGCAGTCTAGGTCGTTCGATGACAAGGAATACATGTGGCTTGATGACGTTTTATATTTAATTTGATACGGCTCTAGCAGAACATTCAATCGATCAAACCATAGATTTCGTTCAGTCTGACTCCGACTTTAAATTATACGACGATCGATCTAAAATAAACGGAAATGATAAACGTTCGGATTTTAAGCCTGGCAATCCGAATGTTTTTCATGGCAAATTTACATTACGCGATGGCGGCGGGGGCGTCTTGCGGTGGGAAGCGGCTGCTCTGCCGTGCTCTGTGTGTCATCGGGCCACTGACCGACGACGACAGCGGTGCCTTGCGCCGTTGTTGGCGTACTCTTGGACATTGGCCTAGCTTCAAGGAAGGCCAAAATGTTCTGGACTTCGGAGCGAGTCAACTGGCGGGAGGAGGCGACTGGCGTTGGTGCAAGGAAGCGGTCGACGGCGGCCATCCATGCCGCTGAGGGGGGCACTGGCACCCGCGCGGGGACATGCGCTGTCAACGGCGTGGCGGAGACATTCGTGTGCACGGGCACCGGCACGGGCGCGCATGTCAGTGCACGCGCAGGCGCATGCGCTGGCAGGTGCACGGGCACCGGCACAGGTGTGCGCGTCAGTGCACGCGCAGGCGCATGCGCTGGCAGGTGCACGGGCGCGTGAAAGTCGGCGGGGACCTCGTGGAACCCCGTGGCATCAAGCTCGGCGACAATGTGCGGCTCCCAGCCCATCAATGCCACGGGGATGGGCGCTGGCGCAGTCGGGGTGACGGGAGCCAGAACGGGAGCGGGGACAGGCGCGACATCTTCCCACAAGGCCAGTTCAAGCTCATCCCAAAGTGCCTTATGTTCTTGAGACTCCGGCTGGGTGTCTTCCTCAGGAAACTGGAAGACTAAGGGCAGACCATCGTGATGCGGCATGGCGTACGTTTAGGTCAGGCTGGTTGGAGGTAGACGACAGGATAATTGGAGAGGAAGAGAGAAGATTGTAGCGATACCGGGTAGTGCGGGGTTGATTTTAAACTGCGGCGCCGGTGACATTAAAAGTGGGAGCAGTTGGGACGAAGGTGGGCGGCGGAGCCTGGTCAAAGGGCTCGCCTCCTGGTGAGCCTACACAGCGGTCTGCTCACACGCCTCCCTGTCAGCCAGCGCAGCGGTCTGCTCGCACCCCTCCCGTCAACTCACACGCTTGCTCGGACGGCACCTGCCGATGAGAAGCGGGACTCGTGGCGGCACGTAAACGCCCACGGTTTCAATAGTGAAAGTATTCGCCTTAACGTGATAGGTCTTCGTTCCAAAATACCTTGGCTCTTCATTTGTGCAACTTGTCATAAGCAGCTTGTCTCAAATTGAAGAAAAAAATTGCGAAGTAATATTTGTGCCATATCACGTGACCATGCTCAGTTTCAAGAATTTATGGTCACTTTTGGATTTTCTGAAATTTAAGATCTAGGATTCGAAACAATATCATAACCTGCATCATGCAATAAATTTTCAAGCCATACATCTGTCATGTTATATTTCTTAAGAAAGGATTTGGTCAAACATTTTGCTTAGTTAGACTTCAGACAAGCTATATATGCAGAGCAAAAGGATAATCCCTCCGTACCAGTGCATTGCCTGATATATTAACTCAAGTACTTCGCACGAACAAACGGGCTCAATTCTGTGCTCATCCTGGTGTAGTAGTAGTAGTAGTAGTAGTAGTAGTAGTAGTAGTACTAGGCAATGCAGTTGACGGGTGACCTTGGCGAGCGGCGACCGAGGGAATTGAACCGTGCTCGGCACGGTAGGTAACGTTGTCTAGTTACTAAAGCATCCCTCAGTTGTTCATCGGTAGTCATTATGGACCGGGGACATGAGGGGAATTTCCTAGGGCTGGAATTCTGGCCGCCAGATATTTCGACTCGAAACGCGAAGGCTCGACTGGTTGGGGTTGCCTAATGTGCGTACCACGCACGCCGCCAGAAGGACACGAGCCCGTTTTTTTTAGGATCAACACGAGCCAAGGTCTGGCTGGTACGCCGTTGGGTCCTACCATTCGAGAATATGGAAGGAACCTTTTAAATTGCCGAACGAATCTATGTGTATTACAATGCCCGTATTTTCCTTGCAAATACTAATCTCAACGTGGTAATTGATTTATGACGAGGTGTCGAATTAGAGTGAGTTTGTGATATAGTGATCTCAACGTGGATTTCACATTTCATGGTATCCCTGGTAAGTTTTTCAATGCAAATTCAAATTTAAAAGATGAACAATATGGAGGTGAGAAAACTTTGTATGTATCAAGCATATGACCACACACACACAGACACACATACACACACACACAGAGACACCCACACACGAACACAACAACAATCCAATAAGTATAGTGCATCTATTTTTCCAAACCATGCATGTATGATACGAATTCAAAAATACTCCTTCTGTTCCTAAATATTAGTCTTTTAGAGATTTCAACAAGCGACAACATACGAAGCAAAATGAGTGAATCTACACTCTAAAATATGTCTATATACATCCATATGTGCCAGTCCACTTGAAATCTCTAAAAAGACTAATACTTAGGAACGAAGGGAGTAAAATGTAAGACATGCATGGTCCTCAATTCAATATTTAAAACGAACATGAAACTAAAACATGAATATTAAGTCTAGTACTACAGTACATGCAAATGTTGTGTTTAATTAGGTGGAGCTATGATTGTCGGGGGTCACCCCCTCGACCTTAGATAAAATTGTGAAGCTCTGTTTAGGGTTGTTTAGATTATATTTGTCCCCACCCTCCCAACCACCGATTGGTTGTGCACCCCCTCTCCTCCTCCCTGGGAGAATATCATGTGCCGCCATACCTTAGATGCTATATGCCGATACGATTTGCTTGGAGCTTGTAGATCTGAGATATAGTAGCTCACATGATGTCTTAATATTTTTATAGGAAACCTTGATGAGTTTGAGAATTGCACACAATTTGTACAAAAACTACTCAGATGCCCTTGGATCCCATATCGAACAACCTCGAAGCTCGTATCACCGTAGCATCTAAGATGAAGGAGGACATCATATCTTCCTGTATGTAAGAATATCATGTGCTACCACACCTTAGATGCTTTGGTGATACAAGCTCTTCAGAGCCGTTGGATTTGTGACCCAACACCTCCTCGGTGGTTCGAATGGTTTTTTGCAGAAAAGCCCCCAAAGAGTTCGTCCACTGCTTACAAGCACAAAGACTGCTCAGATGCCATTGGATCTCAGATCAAACGACCTCGAAGCTCGTATCACCGTAGCATCCAAGCTGCGAGAGCACCTTATGTTTTCTCGCACGGGACAATATGAGGTGCTCCCGCACCGTAGATTCTATGGTGATACGAGTTCACGGAGATCTAACGGCCCACAGTAGGAGGTTTGAATGTTTTTGCAATATATGGCTGAGAGAGTTTGGGAATTGCGCAGAAAGTACAAGTACTACGCATGTGCCATCTGATCACTGATCATACGACCTAGATTCTCATATCACCGTAGCGGGTAATTAAGCTACAGGGAGCACCTAATATGAGCAATGGGCAGCCGTTGGATCCAAGATGCAGTGGCACACACGAGACCTGAATAGTTTATTTGCAAAAAAACCTTTGGAGAGTTTGGAAATTGCGCATAATTACAAAGACTACTCCCAAGCCATTGGATCTCACTTCCAACGGTGTAAAAACTCGTATCACCATAGCATCTAAGCTGCGGGGTGGATGTGATATTCTATGCCGCTGTCATTTTTGTTCGTAAACTTGCAAAATACGTGTAACTTGTGCCATTACTTGTCTAACCGCGCAAAGTGTTTGTTCAAAAAAACCATCCTACACTG
The DNA here is from genome assembly GCF_018294505.1 of Triticum aestivum. Taxonomy (NCBI): domain Eukaryota; kingdom Viridiplantae; phylum Streptophyta; class Magnoliopsida; order Poales; family Poaceae; genus Triticum; species Triticum aestivum. The sequence goes on from NC_057805.1 coordinate 73,279,487, forward strand.
AAATATCGGAACAACACACGGGGGTCCCACTTGTCATTAATCAAATTTGGACCTAAAATTAACAAATCTGAAAGAAGAGATTCGAACTGGCAACCTGGACTACAAAGCGTAAGTCGATAGCCTGAAACAACAACGGTTGTTGGCTTTGTCCCATAACTTGATTTTATATAGTATTGCGTTGAGTAGAGTAGAGGGAGTGCCTCGTCAACACGTGCATGACCGTTGACTCACTTACTGGTGGGTCCCAGGTCTGCGATCTCTCTCTTTTCTCCATCGTCTAACCTTTGCACAGGCACACACGAAGAGCGGCGCTAGCTTGCCGTGGTGTTATTACAACTAAAAAAAGCTTGGAAAATAGAAGAATCGCCTAGAACAAGAGACGTTGTGGCTGGTCGAGACGGAGCTAACCACAGCTATCCTCCGTGCCATGTTAGCATGATGAAGTTGTGTGGCTAGTGGGGTGTTTTCGACCGACTGGCTGGGTCCCGAGGTCGAACCATAGGTACTATGTCTGATACAGTAAATTTTACACGCACATTTTTCCTCCGTGCCGAGACATGGCACACCCTACCGCGCGGTTTCGGGGTCCTCCCGGGTGGTGCACGCATATATTCTTCCTGACGTGGGACGCCCTACCGCGCGTTTTTGCCGAAGCAAGTAAATGAGTCGTCAAATCACGAAAGACCACTTTTCCCGCCGAGTACATCAGTGAAGCACGGTGGCTAGCTAGTTGGGCTAGTTCGACCGATTAGCTAGGCCGCCGCCACATTTGTTTTTTCACCCCTTTTTTATCTACTTGCCGGCAGGTAAATTTAAATATCCACCGCGGCGTTGCTCTGGTGTTTGAGTGGGGCAGGATTTTTAATTTTTTGATTGACGGGAGCAGGCGCGGCAGGATTTTTAATTTTTTGATTGACGGCAGCAGGCGCGGCAGCAATTAGTCACGATGACTCCGCCTGTAAACCCACTGCTCCCTGATGTGAGAAGTCGTCGACTGGTGTTTTACCATGGTGAAAACCAAAAGATTCCCCTCTCCTCGGCTGGCTCCCTCCGCCTTCCCGTAGATTGCATTGCCTTTCAGCCGTTTTGCCCCCTGCATCACCAACGTCGTGCGCCTCGAGAAGCAGAGGGACTTCGGTGGTGTTTAGGCGCCCTCTGCATGGGCATGTCCATGTCTCGGCGCAACATGACCGTTGGATCAAACTCAGACGGTGCAGATCAGTCACTGTAGCACAAAGCGTGTGGGTGTGTTTGGTTGCATTCTCATCTCAATATACTCCTCTGTCTAGGTGTGTAAGTCACCTTACGAAAACCAAATAATCCCAAAACACTTAGGCACGGTACATCAACTCCCTCCCCGTTTCTTGTTTTGTGACATATCAACCAATAAGAGACGTGGGTCGTGCATGCTTTCAATGACTTGAGACTAATAAACATGACATGCAGTGGTTAGTTCATTGCATGCAATGTTATTAATTAGCAAAAAGACATTAAGTTTTCTCGTTTTCCTCTCCGCCTTGGTCGCAGTGCACAACATGACCGTTGGATCAAACTCAGACGATGCAGATCGGTCACTGTAGCACAAAGCGTGTGGGTGTGTTTGGTTGCATTCTCATCTCAATATAGTTGTTTCCTCTTCGTGTATTTGTGTTAACCTACTAGTGTGGACTCATGCACCCTTCATGCACTCTGCCAAACACCCAAAAGTGGGTCGAGAAGGGAACTTTTGCTCCCATCCCGTGCACCCTTCATACACCCTGCCTAACACTATTCGTGCTTCATATGGTTCATGTTTCGTGGAGTACTGTAGCACCGTACTCTCCGTGCGCTGTAGACCTAGTTATGTTAACATTGATCTCACCGTTCATTCTCGACCGGACAGTCGAGAAAGCGGTACTATGTTACTACATTACTGTTCATATAGTTGACATGCGCACAACATCATTTGTTGATGTCATATCTTACTACACTAGCAACAAGATTATGTAGTACTGACGTATGAACCACTGCACATGCCTAGTAGTAGGAGCACTATGTATGTTCAAGTGGCTGCCGTGTTTCGCACTCCTCCGTCGTAAGAGTGGAAACGCTTGCTATAATCATTTTTTTCTTCAGAAAAACAGTGGACACGGTCTACCGTGCGGATCCTCCTCCAGCCATGCACTAAATTACTCACTTTCGCCGATGTGTGGGACAGCCAGCATCGGGGTCCACCAACCATGCACTAAATTACTCCGTAGTAGAGTGACGGTAGACTACCCCGATCGAAGTGCCGCAGTAATGCCCAATGAGCCGTCAAATCACAAAACCCCCTCCTTTCCAGCAGTAAGTTGGACGGACGAAGCAACCATCATTTCACTCTTCTCTCTCAGCTTCCTCTCTACCCAACTCGCTACTCCCTCATCTTGTTCCTCATTTCTTCAAGAAAACCCCGACCTGCTTCTGCCATTGTTCTTCTCTCCCAATGAAGGAAAGGTGAGCGCATCAATGGTGTTGATTCTGGCCAAGGCCCGGTCTTGCAACCCCGAGACTGATCCTATAACTCCCTCTCTTTTCTTCTTTTGGATTTGTGATTATGGTTTCCTTTCTTTTATTTCTATTTGACAGTTTCTTGATGGACGCTGGAGCACATGCCGAAGTGATGTCTATGGCTCTGGCCAAAACCATCGAGGCTCATGGTACGAAGAAGCGCAGGCACCCTGCCGAGACTACCGCAGACAAGCTCAAAGCCATCGCCCTGTCCAAGCCCCCCTCTCCGGGATCCCTCATTAAGCAAGTCCAGGTAATATCTCTTCCTGACGATCTTTTTCTCGATCTTGATCGTGTTTTTTCATCTAACACGCAGTACTAGTACTAGTAGTACAACTTTCTGGGTGATCTTGCATGTGATTTTTGTGTGCCAAATGACGGTTCTAAATTCCTCTTTTGACCAAAACATGCGAGAGGTTGACACTGATTTCTTATGGATTACTTTCAACTACTCCCTCTGTCCCAAATTTCTTGTCTTAGATTTGTCTAGATACGGATGTATCTAATAATCCCTCCGTCCGGAAATACTTGTTATCAAAATGAATAAAAAGGGATGTATCTAGATGTATTTTAGTTCTAGATACATCCCTTTTTGTCCATTTTGATGACAAGTATTTTCGGACGGAGGGAGTACTAAAATGTGACTTGATACATCCGTATCTAGAAAAATCTAAGACAAGAATTTTGGGACGGAGGGAGTACACTTTATGAACATCAATGCTACCTTTGAAGAGGGTATATTTGCCTCAGTAACTTGTGTTATGGATATTGCAAGTAATCCCTCTGCTCTCATGCCTTTGAAGACATGTTCTAGTGTCTTTGTTCACTCATTTATGTGCGTATATGTAGTCATATATGGATTATAATATCAAAAATCATCTTATATTTCTGAACGGAGGTAGTAATAAAATATGGTTTCTGTTTGAATTAGAACCAGGTCCGTGGTGGAGATGAAGTTCTCAAAGTCATGCCGTGTGAACTAGAAGACCTGAGGATGAGTTCTACTGCTAAACTATCCAGCTGTTGTGTCCTTGTCGCCACGTGTCCTGAACTAGTGTTTTCCTATAGCATTGTTGTCAGACGTGTTCTCGAGGCTGTACTTGACCACAAAAATTTCCTGGCTGTGCCTTCGATTACGAAGGGTGTGGTTCTTGTAAAGCTTCCCAACAAATCTAATGCGGCATGTCTTCGTGATCATGTTTATGAGTGGAAAGACCACTCTGTTAGGTTCTCCAAGGTTGACGAGATGGCGATGGTGCATGTAGACATCTCTCACGAAGTCCATGGCCTAGTCAGTTATGCGGGGTTCATCCCGTAGGTTGGTGGCAAGAAATAGTCTGCAGAGTTTAATTAGTGCAACTTTGCTTGTCTGTAGTAAGTACTATTGTTCAGTACTTGATTTGTGTTTGTGAACCCTGTATTGTTTATTAGTACTGCCGCTTTTGGTGTGTGGTCAGTCCTGAGAACGGTCTATGTTAATGTCTGTCCACTCAATTCAGTCTGTATATTTTGAAGTATCCAGATCATCTTTTTTGTGAGGACGGTTTATCAATTATGGTTACACTCCAATATCTGTATGCATTGTAGGGTTTATCGCACCCACCAGGATTTCCAGTCCCATGGATGTTCGGTCCATACGATTTGTCACGACCTTTGGACTGTCCTGCTTGTGGGAGTAGGCAGGGCCCTTGCATGCCACCCGTAGTTGGACGATCAATCTTCTGTTTAGTACGTCAACATAGTGATTTCCTGGTAAGGATTCACTCGTGTCACATCAAGTAAATCTTATTGATTTAATGTCATGTTTTCTTTCTTTTCCTGCAATTTTACGATGCAGGTTTTGCCATGTGACATTCATCACAGAATAAACCATTTGGTTTGCTCTACGATGGCTATTTTTGCAGGTTTCACTTCTTATGTCGTGTCAGTAACGAAGGCACTGTCCATCACTTATATTACTGGAAAAAATTGGATCAGTCTATTGTCTGAGTACAAGCTGAATCCCTATGATGAACTGCAGTTTGGTTTAACAAAAACGCCACAATTAGTCCTTCTCGCATTTAAAAGAAATGAAGAAAAAAACTGGATCACGGTCACGAAGCCTAGTCAAGTTAGAAAGCTGATCATAGCAGACCAGACACGATCGCCGCTATCTTGCACATCGGTACCACCTTCAGCAACGGACCGAGCATCGGCAGTTGCTCTAGCACTGACAGCGGCAGCAGCTCAGTCTGATCCAGCTGAGGATTGGGCACCGACCGCGTCAGCGTATCAGGCTAATCTATCGGAGGATCAGGCATCGACACCGGCACCTGCTCCGACACCGGTACCAGCTCTACAAGGAGCACCATCTCCGGCAGTAGCAGTGGCTTCGGCACCTGCACCAACACTTGCACTTGCATCTGCTCCGGCCCGTGCAGCGGCAACCGAACGAGCAGTTGCACCGACAACAGACTGGGCTGCAGTTCACACTTCATATACCAAAGTCCTTACAAAAACCGACATGTCCACCTTCTTGGTAAGCATTGGCCGCCAAAGTGTTTCGTTCTTTTTTCTTTCCATGTTGTTTTGCATGATTCACTGTGTTGATCTAACTGTTTGGGTATGTCTTCTTGTTTGCAAACAGAGAATTCCTACAGCAACGAGGGAATCGTTCAACAATCCGGGCGATAGCGACCAAGTTTCTCTTACCATGCGCAGCCTTGGTGTGAATGAACCTGCTGAATATACCGTAAGTACAAAGGATGGTCGCATGATGATTGATGCTAAAGGATGGTCAAGGTTCAAATCTAAATCATATCTTGCAGTAGGGGATGATCTCAAAATCAAACTTTCTCGGCAAGGAGAGCTGGTCCAAATCAACTTTGAAATTCTTCAGTAGCAGCACGCAACTGCCGAACTGATCTATCCTACGAGAGATTTTGATGTAATAATCTGGCATGGTGAAACAAGTGTCCTGTGTGTATAAGTAATACGACAGTATTATTTATCACATGGTATATCGTTGATAGAATTGCAACTCCCATTGCTGGTTAGGAACTTTCGTTCGATTTCATTCCAACAGCTGTCGTGCTTTATTCAATTTTGTGTATTCGCCTTGCGACAGCATCTAAAACTAGTGCCGTACCGATCGCTTGCAATACAAAAAGCGCTGAGGTAGAACACATGGGCCCCCAAACATGCAGGGTGGGCCTGCGGCCCAAAGTCCAGAACCGTGAGCCTGTCTGAGTATTATATTCTCAGTTGAACCCCCATAATGCCCGTGCGTTGCACGTAACGTCAAGATGCATTTGTATGAGTATTTTATCTTGTGAGAGAAAATGATGAACGAGGGAAGGCCTTATTTGCAAATGTGGAGAGGTGTGTGGGAACCTTTTTGCAAAATTGCCATAGTTTCCTTCCTATCCATTAGATATAAATCGGACGGCCTATAATGCAGGATGGCAGGCACACCATCATCACCAACTCGTCTATACTGTGTTAAAAACAACTCTGTTTTTTATAATTATATATGTTATATATATTCCCCTTGATTTTTCTTATGTATAAAGTTGTGATATAAAAGATTTGTATATTTCTTTACAGAGGGAGTATCTCTCTGTCAAAAGTATATTTTTGTGTAACTAGTTACTCCTGTCTTTCTACTTCCTTTCGCTGATATGTGGGGCATCCGGCAACGGGGTCCACGTGCCATATGCACAAATTAGAGTGCACAACTGCACGGTAGACACGCCCCGGTCGTAGCGCCGCAGTGATGCCCAATGAGCCGTCAAATCACAACCCCCCTTTCCAGCTGTAAGCTGGATGGACGAAGCGGCAATATTTCACTGGGCCTGAATCCCCTTCTCCCTCGTCTGCTTGTTTAGAGAAAAACCCCTCTCGGCGATTGCATAGGGTTTTCTCATGGAGAACCAGGTACGAATTCTTCATCCATCCCCGATAAATCCAAGTCCCTTGGTCGCGGGTAATCCTAGGATGGCAGCCGCCGCCGTTGATGCATTTTTCTTCCTACTGAATCTAGTGTGTTTCATTTGCAGTACCCAAAGTGCGAGGACCCTACAGGTTTCTGTGCCCTCGGAGAGACGCCACACTTGTTCCTTCTCATCCTAACACGGGATTTTAAAACGCGCACAGTATGTTCCTAGAATCCTCTTCTCTATCCGGGAGGGTGGGTTTTTTTTTGAACATGCTGTCGACTAATTTGGAAATTTGGATTGCTATATTTGGATAAAAGGTACTACCAGTGCGATGGTCAACACTGACGTGAAGGAGGAAGTTATTTCTAGATTTGGATACGGAATACATTGTGTTCTCATATTATTTTTCCTGCAGTGCATTATTTGCTCTGCCAGAACACATGTACTCAAGATGCTCGGCCTTGCCATAACTGAATACACCAGTTTAATGGTCACAGTGAAGACAAGCCATGGATATAAGTTCCGAGTTGGGTTCATGAACCAAGAAGAACGCTGCTTTTTTTATGGCCGAACTTGGATAAACTTTCTCAAGTGTTACGGACTAAAAGTTGGCGCACGAATGTTGATGGAAATAGCATAACCTGGTCTCATCTTCACTGCGATCTTCCACCCCGATGTCGTTCCAATTGTTCATCCATGTTAGTTTTGTATCTGGTTCTTGCTTGTTGCCTCGATTACTTCTTAATCCACCTATTATGTCTAACTAATCACAATTTAACTTTAGAAGTAGCAACGAATCTCTCACGAAGATGCTACTTCTAACTAATATTTTCTTATAATTGGTGTCACATGTAGGTTTTTTCAGAGTTAAGCAGGCTGCTCGTTTGTTATTCTGTAACAACTCGGCTGTTACTGATGGCATTGAAGTTGACTGGGACAACATCCACAAGTTCCTACACTTTATTGATCGTCTTGAGGTCCTTGTGGGGCGTTTCAATGGTGGAAGGCCACGTGGGATATGTGTGCCACTGCTGCACTCGTTGAACAGGTCCAACTGTGTCGAGAAACTTATGGTACGAGTTGTTTTCTGTTATATATGTTGTTCATAAACTATTGCTTATACACAGTTTTATAGTTGTGATCTTCTTGAAACAGAAACTGCCCAGTTCTATTGTTCCTATACAGATGCCTGACCATGGTCGGGTCAGACTTGTGCTTGGTCACAACATGATGTTTATGTCGACCTACTCCATTCCCCTTGGAGGTGAAAAGATACTTATTCATGGGTGGTCTCAAATAATGAAGGCCCGTCCATCTTGGAGAATAGGACAGAAGATTATGTTCCTTCTTTTCCATGGCTCTAAAGCGAATATCTTGTTTATTGACCACATTGCGAGATGAAGCCGCTTTCAGAAGGTTGTGGATGCGCGGGGTGGCACCTGGGCCTTGGCAGCCTCACCCTTGGTTAACTATAGGCAAAGTAGCACTGTTCGAGGCGTGCTTTATACGGTTGAACCTGTATAAGTACTCATACTGCTTTCAGCTATGGTTGTTAAGGGCCCCTGCTGGTTTCAGTTAAGGTTGTTAAGTACTCCTGCTGCTTTTACAGTTTGTCGTGTTTCTTCAGTCCTGTCTTCCTCCAGCCGCCAAAACCAAACCAGCGTCGGTTGGGCCGCCTGCTTCTGCCTCCCACGGCTGGCTGCGCCTCAGCGCACGCATCGCCGCCCCACCGTCTCCTAAATCGTTAACACCAACGTCCGAGGCCTCGCCGTCGTCCTCCGTGCGCTTTGGTGCGCTCGCCGCGGCGCCGCCCTCTCGCGTTCTCAACATGGTCAACAAACAACAGGAATCGGCAGAAATACGTGGAGAGGATGACAATATGGGCCCACCATGTCAGCGTATGGAAAAATAAAATGCTTCCTCCTAGTGTTTTCCTGACATCTGGGACCCACGACATTGTGAGCGTATATAGTCAATAGACAAGAGAACAGCACAAGATCGGCTGACACCTGGGACGTAGCTACTCGAGCAGTATTTTTTTTGTTATTGTTGAGACAGAGCAGGGTTTGAACTGGGCTATGGCCCGTCTAGCCCAGGCTTATATTTTATGTTCACCATGTGACCAGCCCAGCTATTTTTCTTTGTGAAAATGAGCCCAGTTTATTTTTTCTGAAGAATACCCAATCCAGGCCTATTTATTTTTCTACACCCTGATGGGCTGCAACTCTTTCAAGACGCCTGCAAATCTTGAAACTAATATGAAATTGGTTGTAAATATAAAAACAGATGACAAATTGGCAATTACTTTATAATTTCTGAATTTTTTCACATTTTCAGATTCCTATTTCACTGGGCATTAACCTAATTTAAATATATCTTCAAAGTAATTTCAATCTGGCTCGACATTTCGGTATTAAAAATAGTTTGGAACCCACAAAAATATGCGAAATTGGCCCTGGCCAACCAAAAAAAGGATTGCAATAAATTGCATAAGAAGTCGCAATGAGCTATATATAAATTATTAAAAAAAAGAGGGAATGGTCTGACTTATGGGCCTATTAAGTTGACACGTATGCAAGATTTTTTTAGTTATTATATACGTCAACAAACGATTCTAGCAGACGTAACCGTTGGATGTCAATCCAACGGTCGTCGTGTTTCTTCAATCTCTGATCTTCTTGCTCCAGCCGCCAAATCCAGCGCCGGCGGGACCGCCTGCTCCCGCCTCCCGTGTAGGCCTCACCGCCCCCTACTACTCCCACCGCTGGCCAGGGCATCCCTCTACTCACCCACATCCCTGTTATTCTGCGGTGACGACAGCTTCACACCGCAGCCGAACTAGTGAACCCTCATACTCCTCTCCGCGTGGGCATCCACTGTCGCGTCTTCCTCGGCTCCGCGTCGTCCCCTTCCTAGGCCTCGCCGTCGTCCACCGCCCTGGTGCTCTCGGCGCGGCGTGGTCAACGATGTCCATCCAACGGCCGTAGTGCTTCTTCAACCTCTGGTCTTCCTGCTCCAGCCGCCCAAAGCAGCGCCGGTCGTGCCGCATCCTCCTGCCTCCCGTGGCCGGCTGTGCTGCCGCGGAGGCCTCACCGCCCCATACTATTCCCACCGCTGGCCAGGCCACCCCTCTACTCACTCATACCCCCTGTTATTCTGCGGCGACAGCAGCCGCACACCGCAGCGAACCAGTGAACCCTCATACTCCTCTACGCGTGGACATCCACTGCCGCATCTTCCCCGGCTCCGCGTCGTCCCCTTCCTAGGCCTCGTTGTCGTCCACCGCCCTGGTGCTCTCGGTGCGGCCTGGTCAACATGGTCAAGGAACGGCTTCCATCAGACGTGGACTGTACATGGAGAGGCTGACAGCTGGGTCCATGGCCGCAGCAAGGAAGTGCCTCCTTATTACGCGCAAAATAATTATTCCTCCACCTTACAGCGGGGACCCACCAGACGGGCCATCGTATTCTGCGAAAAAACGTTTCCCCCTGACTGCTGGGACCCACCAGCTACATCTTCACATGCAAGGAAGTGCGTCCGGGCAAAAAAACGATTCGCCCCCCTGACTGCTGGGACCCACCAGCTACATCTTCGCACGCAAGGAAGTGCCTGACAGTCGGGACCCACCTGGTCGAAGCGTATGTAGCGTTGTCATTCTGGTCGTGAACGTGTTCGTACATACTGGTCGATGTAGAGGCGCGCACGTGTCGTAGCAGAGGCGCGCACGTAGCATGTACACATACGTACAGCGGCCAGGGTGCAAGAAAGTAAATACGGCCACATACGTACATACGGGCGGGGTCTCGAACGCCTACTCACGCGTATGTACGGCCAGGGCTCGTGTACATGGCTGGGTCCGAACGGAGAAACAGCGTCGTCGTCGTGTTCATGGGGAGCCAACCAGTTGGGTCAGAACGGAATGCGTTGTCGTGTTCATCGGGAGGGCTTGGATGGAACAGCCGATGAAAACTAGGCCTGGCGTACCGCAGAACGGAGGAAACGGCCTTGTGTTCGACCGGCCACGTTCGAAACGGGGATCATGTTCATCGGGAGGGGTCTAGCGTACCGCAAAATGGAGGAAACGGACCTCCTACGGTCGAAACGGGGGTCCTGTTGATCGAGAGGGTGTGGCATACTGCAAAACGGAGGAAACGGACTTGTATTGGAGCGCTACGGTCGAAACGGGGGTCCTGTTCATCGGGAGGGGGGTGGCGTACCGCAAAACGGGACTCCACGGGGTACTGTTCATCTCCACCGTCGACCCCCTCCAGCCTCCACGGGCTACTGTTCATCCACCGTCGACCTGCTCCAGCCTCCACCTGCGACTGTTCATCCACGGGCTCCTGTTCATCCAGCCTCCACCGCGCGCTACTCCACCGGCTACTGTTCAACCAGCCCTCTCCACGGGCTCCTGTTCAACCACCCCTCCACGGGCTACTGTTCATCCAGCCCTCCACCGTCTACTGTTCATCCTGCCCTCCACGGGGTGGTCCTGTTCATCCAGCCCTCCACGGGGTCCTGTTCATCCAGCCCCAACCGGCTCGATCGATCG